>NC_068432.1:31670833-31970833 GCF_023373465.1 Oncorhynchus keta
TTCTGTATTGAAACATTCTTAATTCATTTAAAAATCACCCCCCACTCCTAAAATAAAATGTAAAAATAAATACAATTATATCCTATACTGCATACATGTACCATACTCCTACAACCGTATATCCAAAACATCTTCCCCAGCAATACAGACAGCCCCCCCAACACACCATATCTCCTCAAACATCTCCACACATTTGATCATTTTATAGAACTCAAACTCAACCCTAAGGCGCGCAGAGACCATCCCATTAAACAGTAGTAAAGGGTCTGTTATCCCCCCACCTTTGACCCTGTTCCTCCTTGTTAGCCAAATAGCTAACTTTGCCTGAGCAAACAGAAAATTCAACAAAACACATTTTTCTTTCAATTTACTCGAATACCTGTATCCCATTATAAACATCCCAACAGCAAAAACCACCCCCAACCTGTCACACAGACATTCCAACAGAGACATTAATGGCATTAACCTGGTGCACACAGAAAACACATGAATTACAGTTTCTTTCATTTGACAGAAAGGACACCCCTGCCCAATTCCCGGATCAACCCGTGCCAACCAGCTGTTAGTGGCCAGGGCTCCATGAAGAACCCTCCACTGGAGGTCCCCTGACCTCTTTGGTACTGGGGGTTTGTAGAGCGCCCTCCATCTAAAACCCACCATACTCTCAGCCCCACATACCCCCTGCCACTGATGTGCCTTCACTCCTGTTAGGCTTCTGATGCTCCTCACCTTAACGCAGAGGTTGTAGAGGGCTTTACCTCCCACCCCCAAACTCCCCAGGCTCAAACTCCCCCAGGCTCGGAGTGTTAAAATCTAACAAGTCCTCCAGACCCCCTTGCCAGTCTCCAGTCTCTGCCGTCACCTGCAGTGGCGGGAACATTGGTGGCCCCTCTCCCTTTGGCCTCTCAAACACCCCCTTACCGGCTCAGACAGTGCCTCCTGGACCTCCTCCAGGAATCTCTCCAGCAGCCTAAGAGACGTTATTCCTGTTTGTTGTGCCAAGACCTCCGGGTTTTCCACCCCTCCTCTCCCAGCAGTCTCAGGTCACCCAGCCTTTGTAAACCCCCTGCCATCAGTTGCCTCTGCAGGGTGGCCGACTGAACCGATCTCAAAGGGATGGCTGGGTTGTGGAAGATGGGCTCCTCCCACACCCACTGCCCAGGCTCCACACCCCTTCTCGTGTGGGCCTTAGCAGCTGCCAGGCCCTCAGCACCGCAGAGTAAAACTCTGAGAGACCTGCTGTACTCAGCCTCTCCAGCTTCACGAGGAACAGCTGCCGGTCCAACCCTAATCCGCCAGCTCTCCTCAGCAGCGCATGCTGGTTCCCTCCAGCCAACATCAGTGTGGTACAGCAGTCTCTGCACCGCCTTTAGTCGGAAAGCAGCCATCCTGCTCTCCAGTTCCACCAGGCCCTGTCCTCCTTCGTGGACGGTCATGTACAAAACTGCTGCCTTCAGCCAGTGATGTCCCGACCAAAAAAAAATCCACCAGCTTGCGTTGCAGGTCTGCAAGCAGACCGGCGGGGGTTGAGGACAGCCAGTTTATGCCACAAGGAAGATGCCACCAGGTTGTTGATTATCAGCACCCTCCCTCTATATGACACTTGGGACAGGAGCCACCTCCACCTGGCCAGTCTTGACACCACTGCCTGTGTCAGCCCCTCCCAGTTCTTGCTGACCCACCTCTCCGAGCCCAGGTACACCCCCAACACTTTAAGCCCTTCACAACCCCACTGCAAACCCCTGGAAGCAGGGGAGGAGCCCTATCCCCCATGCCCCACATAACAGAGCTTTGCTCTTTCCCCAGTTTACCTTAGCTGATGAAGCTCCCTCGTACACCTTCAGACTGGTCTCTAGTTCCTGCATATCTTGCCCATCCCTGACCATCACAGAAACATCATCTGCATATGCTGAGACTGCAATTCCTGTCACCACATCCATGCCTGTCCAGCACACTCCCCGCAGTCTCCTGCGTAGCAGTCCTAAAAAGGCTCAATGGCTAGTGTGTACAGCTGCCCAGATAGAGGGCATCCTTGTCTAATGCCCCGTCTCACCCAGACTGGCCTACTGAGCCCCCTCCCACCTTAACCATACATGACGCCCCAGCATACAACAGCTTCACACAGGTCACAAAACTCTTCCCAAACCCAAACACAGACATCACATTACCAAACAGATACTCATGATCCACTCTATCAAAAGCCTTCTCTTGATCTAAAGAGACCAGTCCAAAGTTCACATTAGAACCTCTCGACAAGTCCAACATGTCCCTAATCAAGAACAAGTTGTCCGTGATTGAGCGTCCCGGTACACAATATGTCTGGTCCTTGTGTATTATAGAGTCCAGATGGGACTTCAGTCTGTTAGAGAGGACCTTGGCAAAAATCTTGTAGTCCGCACAGAGTAATGCCACAGGCCTCCAGTTCTTAAGTTCACACAAGTCCCCTTTTTTGGGCAGGAGAGTCAGAGCCGCCCGACGGCAGCTCATCGGCAACTCTCCTACCCCGACGCATTCTCGCAACACGCAAAAGAAATCCTGTCCAATTGTTCCCCAGAATTTTTGTAAAATTCCACTGGAAGTCCATCAACCCCGGGTGCACGACCGGGGACATCTGGGTTACTGCCTCTGCCAGTTCATGTGACAACAGAGGAATGTCCATTTCATCCCTCTGTGCCCGAGAGAGCTTAGGGAGTCCTGCGAACAAGACCTGAGCACACATAGGATCACACATTTCTGCCCTATACAATTCAGTATAAAACTCCACAGTCCGCTCCCGCATCTCCCCCACCACAGAGGTCACCCGCCCATCAGACAGCCGTAGACAATGCATACCCTTGGCTTCACTGCTCTGTCTTTCCAAACCAAAGAAGAAGGAGCTGGGAGCATCCATCTCCTTGAGCATGGAGAACCTAGCTCTTACAAGTGCTCCCTTTGCTTTAACCTGGAAAAAACTGCCCAGGTCCCTACGTAATCGGCTAAGTTAGCCTGGAGGCCTACATTGCCTTGCCCCACCATCTCTACCTCCATCTCACTAATACACCTCTCTAGTTCCCCCAATACTCTCCTAGCCTCTGAGGATGAGAGAGCTGTGTACTGTTGACAGAAAAGCCGAATTTGCACTTTCCCCACATCCCACCACTGACTCAGAGACTCATACTCCTCTCTTCGCTGCCCCCATCTTTCCCAAAAAGTCTGGAAACCTGAGCAAAAAGTGGCATCTTGTAAGAGCTTTACATTGAACTTCCAATAAGATGCCTGCCGGGGCCCTGGTGAAATAGACAGCCGAGCCATGGTTATGTGGTGATCCGAAAACCCCACTGGGAGAATGGTAGCACCCAGCAGCCTATTGCTCTGATTCCTGGACATGTAAAAACGATCAAGTCGAGCTGCACTCACCCTAGCCCCAAAAACCTTCACCCACGTATACTGTCTTGTGTTTGGATGTTTAGTTCTCCAAACATCCACTAGGTCAAACTGATTAAAGATGTCCCTTAACACTCCCACTGACACTGCATGAGGCTCTTCCCCATTTCTGTCTTTTGTAAAATCCATTGTACAGTTCCAGTCACCTCCGATCACCAGCGTCTCCTCAGGCGCTACTTGTGAGAGTTCCTGTCTAAGACTCCCAAATAGAACCCCTCTTTCTCTCCCTGTGTTAGGCGCATACACATTTATAAAGACAAAAAACATGTTGTTAATTTCTGCTTTAACAACAAGCAACCTACCCCTCCCTACACACCTCCTTTGAGGAGCAAATTTTTACAGCCAGACCTGGTGCAAAAAGGACTGCCACCCCTGCACTAAGATTTGTCCCATGGCTCAACACACTTGCCCCTTTCCACCAGAGCCCCCAATCAACTTCATTCACCACATCACTATGCGTCTCCTGCAGAAACAACACCTGTACTTGTTTATGTTTTACATATTCACTCAACACACTCCTCTTTCCCGCATCTCTGGCGCCATTTATATTGAGCGAGCCTACCCGAAGAGAAAAGCCAGCAGAGAAATAGACCAATAGCAAAGCTCAAAAAGCCCCAGTGTCAGTAAGAAATTAAACATTTAAACAGTGTCTGAAGGTAAACCTTTACGCACTGTTGTGACCCACTTCCTCAACCTAAACCGTTTCTTGGGTGAGAGGACACCATGCCCCTCATTTCTCATAGCATGTTGTACTGATCTTACAAACTTTCTAGGATCAGGAAAAAAGCCTCAAGATTAACTTTTTCCCCTTAGTCTCATTCAGGAACCTTGTCAGTTCTCTCAACGTGTACTTAGACCCCTCTGGTTGACTGGCTGTCAGCTCCGGGCCAATTGAAGAGGAGTCTGAAAAAAATACCTCCTCATCCTCTTCCTCAGACTCACTTTCCTCCTCTTCTCTATCTCCCACCCTGACCACCTGCCCTTTCTCTCTGGTTAGGGCCTCACCCACAGCAACAGGCAACATTTCCATGGTGCCTTTGTCCACACCCTTTTTCTTTTTCCTCTTGACACCCTCCTCCTCCTCCCTAATCTCTTACACTTCCCCACTATACTCTCCTCATCCACTAGAATAACCTGACTAGACGCAGTATCATCTGCACCACCCTCCATAGCATGACTAGGGCCAGCCTCAGCTACAACACCCTCCATAGCATGACTAGGGCCAGCCTCAGCTACAACACCCTCCATAGCATGACTAGGGCCAGCCTCAGCTATACCACCCTCCATAGCATGTCTAGGCCCAGCCTCAGCTACCCCACCATCTCTAGCCTGACTAGACCCAGCCTCTGCTTCTCCACCATCTCTAGCCTGACTAGACCCAGCCTCTACTACCCTACCATCTCTAGCCTGACTAGACCCAGCCTCTGCTTCTCCACCATCTCTAGCCTGACTAGACCCAGCCTCATCTACACCACCATCTCTAGACTGACTAGGCCCAGCCTCTGCTGTCTGCATCTCCTTACCCCTGCATTTTGACCTCGATTTCCCCCCCTTGCGCTCGTACCCTCCCCTTGTCTATGGCCTTTATGTGGGCACGCAAAGCTCTTGTGCCCCAAATCCCCACATTCAAAACACCGTAGACTATCTGTGCTGGCAAAACCTGCATAGAGCCCCTCCCCATGCCTCACTTTAAAATGCACATTTAGCTGTTGCTCATTATTGTTCAGAAACATAAACACTTGCCTCCTGAATGAAACAACGTGCTTAACGGCATCTGCCTGAAAACCTGCTGACAGTACACGGAAACCGCTAGCAAACTTACCAAAACGACTCAGCTCTTTCCTAATTTGATCATCCGTAATAAACGGAGGCAAATTTGCCACTACAACTCTTGTTGAAGGGGTAGAGAGAGGTGAAATTGACACCAACACATCCCTTACAAATATTCCGCTAGCAATTAGCCTACCGACCAAATTAGCCCTTTTCATGAACACAACCACAGCCTTGTTCATTCTAGAAGCAGAATGTATAAACTCAGCTCCTACCTGTTCACCGACCGCAGCAGAACCTCCTCCACCTTAACTCCGTTCTCAGGAACACACCTGAATCCATGCTGTATCGACAGCGTCTCCTGTGCGCTAGGCTGAGAAGCCATTGCGCACACTAGACCTTGCAACCCCCCGGAACGTTACTCTGTCCTCTTCCACCCTAACTTTGAAAAAAAAAAACTTTGGATACCGCTAAAAACAAATATTGCATTAACCCTCCACCATAGAAAATAACATGTAAAGAAAAGAATAGAATCAAGAAAGTTAGTTAGGATAGAGCTTTCCACACCAAACACTCAAACTCCAAAAACACCCAGCATGCACCGAGAGAGAGAGAGAGAGAGAGAGAGAGGATAAACATGGAGGCATAGCTAGATAGAGTATGTGCAGTGGTACCATTATAGAGTGGGAGGATGTCTTTGCAGACAGCTTGATAGTGAAAATTGGAGTGAATGTGGACTGATGAGATGTGACACTGCTGAATGGGAGGATGAGAAGGTCAGCGACTGGGATGAATAACTCCTCCTCCCACATGGGAACAGTACCTAGACTCTATCAGCGCCTCAAGCCACAGAGGCTGTAACAGAGATTTACTGAGCAGCTTCAGCTTCGCCTGCATGGTGGAGTCAGAGACAGTCACTTCCTGCTCCTCAGCATTAACAACTACTGTGAAAACACAGGCCACATGTACAACTGAGGAGAGGAAACACTGATTATCAAGGACTGTAGTAATTGGCTGACTACAGTACACTGAGTGTACAAAACATTAAGAACACCTGCGCTTAGACTGTCCAGCTGAATCTAGGTGAAAGCTATGATCCATTACTGATGCCAGGAAGGTGTTCCTAATTTTTATTTAACCTAGATTTTATCAGAGAGTCTCTTTTACAGATGAGCCCTAAATTACATAAATTACAGAAAGTACACACATCAAAATATAAATTCAAAATGCAAGCATATAGAAAGACATGGTAATAAAATAAAACATCACATTCGTCAGAAATAAGGTTCTCAATCAGCTTTCTGAATTGCCCTAGAGGCACCAGAACATCACATTTAAGAACATTTAGAAAATTGTTCCGCAAATAATTTGCAAGAAAACTGAAAGCTGACTTATCTAACTCAGTAGAGTCATTTTCAGAGTTAGACATCCCTGAGACTGTGTGGTAACTCGTATGTCCAATTTTTTACAGAGGGACTTTTTGGGAAAAAGGCTTTATGAAAGCAAAACATAGCAATGTATCAACCTACGTGACATCAAATAGGGCCAACCAACTTTCTGGTAGAGAATGCCGTGATGACATCACAGAGGGCCAACCAACTTTCTGGTAGAGAATGCCGTGATGACATCACAGAGGGCCAACCAACTTTCTGGTAGAGAATGCCGTGATGACATCACAGAGGGCCAACCAACCAGTACTAAAATTGTCACCCGTAATAAGCGCAGCGCGCTATGATAAACCTCATCTACCAGCTTTAATGAAGCGGCAGCTGCGTTCATATAGATGATGTTGCCATAGTCTAGGACCGATAGGAACGTCAACTGAATAATCTGTTTTCTACTATTTAACGAGAGGCAGTATCTATTTCTATAGAAGCAGCCCATGTTTATTCTCAGCTTCTTAACTAACTCATCAATGTGCTTTAAAAAAACATCTAACATATATTTCATCTATACAGATGCTCAGATATTTGTAAGCAGGGACATGATCAATATGGACACCATCCAAAGTACATAAGGTTAAATCATCAGTTATTTTATGCGCTCTAGAGAACACCATAACAACAACAACAGTTGTACCTGCATTCAGTAATCATTTCAGGTCGGTAAAGTTTTTCTGTAATACAATGAAGGCAGACTGTAATTCAGATGTTTGGTATACTTAGTCTATATTGGAACTGTTAACCTTGTTAGCCTTTGCATCACAGTAACTCCACACTGGGTTGTAGTGAGAGTGAGACAGATGGATCCAAACATTCAACTTGTGTTATGTTGTCAGATGCGGATGTCTGAGAAACTGAGAAAATGCACTGGTCTTGATTTCTCTCTCTCCTGCAGAGATGATACACTGCAGTGTCCCTGCTGCAGTGTATCTGCCTGTCCATGTGAGGTCAGAGCCAGTCTGGCTCTGACCTGACATGGGCAGGCAGAGGAAGTTACTCAGTTAGTTAATTAACAGTCCAGGGAGAAAAGCCAAGCAACAATCTTTATCTCACTTCTAGACTCTCTTCATTGACTGTGAGGATGAATAGGATTCTCTCCGAGAGCGTGTGAATTGTGTGGCCTGGACACTCAAAGAGGTAGAGGTAAGGGTTTCTGTTTGGCCCTGGTCAAGGGTGTTAAATGGGGTGGATTTGAGACTACAATCAAGGTGAGAGCGTGATAGTTGTCTCTCTGTAAAATAACACTAACACTGTAGGGATGGGAATCAATTAATGTGGGATGTTTGGTACAAATGTTATTCCCTTTGGTAACATATATGTTCAGCATGGGATGTTCCTGTCCTGTGTATGCTGTGTATGCTGTGTATGCTGTGTATGCTGTGTATGCTGTGTATGCTGTCAGTCGACCAGATCAATGTGACCGAGTGAAAGACATCTGCTCTAAGGAGGGAATCCACTGTATGAAATACAGGTTGGTAGGTCACCCTGACTAAGAGTGGGATAATGCAATTATAAATGGCTGTGTTGGCTGATTTCCAAGTCTGTAAAAAGTACTGCCTTGTACTACTGACATTGATCAGGTGCTCTCTCGACATGTCTTTTTAATAATGAGTAACTCTCTGAGACAGGGCTCAGCTCTATAAGTCAAGCTATAGAGCAGGGTTCCCCAGCTGTCAGCCAGCGGGCATTTGGCCCCCCAAGTTTTCTGAGCATTAGACATAAAAGACTGTAAAAATACCAGCAAATCATCTCAAAGTGAATTTAATTTTGGAAATCTGTTCCAAAGTATTCCCACATATAATAGAGAGATACAGTATACAGTTCTTTTTCAAAAAGTTGACAAATTAATAAAAAATGAAAAGCTGAAATGTCTTGAGTAAATAAGTATTCAACCCTTTTGTTAAGGCCTAAATAAGATCCGGAGTAAACATGTGCTTAACAAGTCACATAATACGTTTGCTACACCTGCAACAACATCTGCTAAACACGTGTATGTGAAAAATCAAAATTGATTTGATTTGTTAAGTTGCATGGACTCACTCTGGGTGCAATAATAGTGTGACTTTTGAATGACAGTTGAGCAGTGAATTTCAAGCACAGATTTAACCGCAAAGACCAGGGAACTTTTCCAATGATTTGCAAAAAGGGCACCTATTGGTAGATGGGTAAAAAAAGAAATATGAATATCCCTTTGAGCATGGTGCAGTTATTAATTAGAATTTGAATGGTGTATCAATACATTCAATCACTACAAAGATACAGGTGTCCTTCCTAACTCAGCTGCCGGAGAGGAAGAAAACCGCTCAGGGATTTCACCATGAGGCCAATGGGGATTTTAAAACAGTTACAGAGTTTAATGGCCATGATAGGAGATAACTGAGGATGGATCAACAATATTATAATTACGCCACAAAGAGAGAAAAGAAGGAAACCTGTACAGAAAAGAATATTCCAAAGCATGCATCCTTTTTGCAACAAAAAACTAAAGTAATGTTGCAAAAAATGTGGCAAAGAAATGAACTTTTTGTCCTGAAAACAAAGTGTTATGTCTGGGGCAAATCCAATAGAACACATTACTGAGTACCACTCTCCATATTTTCAAGCATAGTAGTGGCTGCGTCGTGTTAAGCACAGGCACATTTCTAAAGGAAATCATGGTTCAGGCTGCTTTCCACCAGTGAGTGGGAAATAAATTCACCTTTCAGCAGGACAATAACCTAAAACACAAGGCCAACTCTACACTGGGGTTGCTTACCAAGAAGACAGTGAATGTTCCTGAATGATCGAGTTAAAGTTTTTACTTAAATCTACTTGACAATCTATGGCAAGACCTGAAAATAGCTTTCTAGCAATGATCAACAACCAATTTGACAGCTTGAATAATTTTTTAAAGAATAATCGGCAAATGTTGCACAATCCAGATGTGGAAATCTCTTAGACTTACAGCTGTAATCGCTGCCAAAGTATTGACTCAGGGGAGTGAAAACTTATGACAAATAGATATTTCTATATGTCATTTTCAATAAATTAGGTAACATCTCTTAAAGCATCTTTCACTATGTCATTATGGGGTATTGTAGATGGTTGAGAAAAATATATATTTAACACAACAAAATGTGGAATATGTCAAAGGGTATGAATACTTTCTGAAGGCACTGCATACACTGAAGTTGCTTACCAAGACACCATTGAATGTCCCTGAGTGGCCGAGTTCGAGTTTTGACAAATCGCCTTGTTAATCAAGACTTGAAAATGGTTGTATAGCAATGATCAGCAACCAACTTGACAGAACTTTAAGAATTTGAAAAAGATTGATGTGAAAATATTGTACAATCTAGGTGTGCAAATCTTTTAGAGAATTACCCAGAAAGACTCACAGCTGTAATCGTTGCCAAAAGGTATTCTAACATGTATTGATTCAGAGGGTTGAATACTTATCTAATCAAGATATATTAGTTTTATTTTCCATGTATTTTTTTGTTAGACATTTTTTTTCACTTTGACATTACAGAGGATTTCGTGTAGATCGTTGACAAAAAACAATACAATTACATCCAAGGGGTGTGAATACTTTCTGAAGGCACTGTATGTGATCATATATAAATGTAAGTAAGGTTTGAAATTATTATTGGCTTCTTGAGGTCAATTTGCAGTCTACAAATTATTTGTAATTATGTTCCTGCCCCCTGACCTTCCACTCAAAGAAAGAAAATCGGCCTGCGGCTGAATCTAGCTGATGATCCCTGTGTTAGAGACAGACAAGTTTCTTTTGATGTGCTTCTTTTTATCTTTATCTTTTTGGAGGACATCTTTATCTCTGGCAATCTAATCAATATTGACCTTTAGATGTAGCATGTTTGATCTTCACATCCTTATAAGTGAAACGTATCACATTGCCTTCTCTTGATTCAAGGAACCAAATTGGTGTCAGTTCATGGAGTAGGCCTCCAAGCAATTTTCCCCTCAAAATGTCATTCCTCATACAAATGTGATTAAAGCAAAAGTGTGCCTGTTCCACTCCAATAACCTGAATCACATCTTTCTACTTCAGCAAACACATTGAGGCTTTCCAAGGAGTGTAATTATCTTTCATATACTTCAGATTTGATGGTTTTGTTCATGTTTTCCTTCTGATTATTAAAGTGTTCAGATTTCTCATTATGAGTTCAAATAATGAGTACTAATGAATAATACAGCACTTTGAATAAATAGATTTGTATAACTACATACTGAAACAATGAAATTGTTAATGATGATGATACAATACATACATTATCCTGTATTGGGTGTGTCCACCCACTCTGCCCAGATTGGTTGAAAACGTGCCTTGGTGATGAAATGTCACTTCCTTATGTTATAAAATACATTTTACCAAGACAAATATGGTTATTTGTGTATCGTTCGTGGGGTATTTCTCTACCATATCATTAACATCACACTGAGTATACCAAACATTAGGAGCACCTTCCTAATATTTTTATTTTCATTTCACCTTTATTTAAGCAGGAAGGACAGTTGAGAACAACTTCTGATTTACAACTGCAACCTGGCCAAGATAAAGCAAAGCAGTGCGACACAAACAACAACACAGGGTTACACATGGGATAAACAAACGTACAGTCAATAACACAATAGAAAAGCCTATGTACAGTGTGTGCAAACGAGGTAAGATTAGGGAGGTAAGGCAATAAATAGGCCTTAGCAATTAAACACTGGAGTGATAGATGTGCAGAAGATGAATGTGCAAGTAGAGATACTGGGGTGCAAAGGAGAAGAAAAAAAACTATATGGGGATGAGGTAGTTGGATGGGATATTTACAGATAGGCTATGTCCAGGTGTAATGATCTGTAAGCTGCTCTGACAGGTGATGCTTAAAGTTAGTGAGGGACATATGAGTCTCCAGCTTAAGTTATTTTTGCAATTCGTTCCAGTCATTGGCAACAGAGAACTGGAAGGAAAGGCAGCCAAAGGAGGAATTGGCTTTGGGGGGGACCAGTGAAATATACCTGCTGGAGCGCGTGCTACGGGTGGGTGCTGTTATGGTGACCAGTGAGCTGAGATGAGGCAGGGCTTTATCTGGAAAATACTTATAGATGACCTGGAGCCAGTGGGTTTAGCGGCGAACATGGAGCGAGAGCCAGCCAACGAGAGCGTACAGGTTGTAGTGGTGGGTTGTAAATGGGGCTTTGGTGACAAAACGGATGGCACTGTGATGGACTGCATCCAATTTGCTGAGTAGAGTGTTGGAGGATATTTTGTAAATGACATCGCCAAAGTTGAGGATCGGTAGGATAGTCAGTTTTATGAGGGTATGTTCAGCAGCATGAGTGAAGGATGCTTTTGCAAAATAGGAAGCCAATTCTAGATTTAATTTTGGATTGGAGATGCTTAATGTGAGTCTGGAAGGAGAGTTTACAGTCTAACCAGACACCTAGGTATTTGTAGTTGTCCACATATTCTAAGTCAGAACCGTCCAGAGTAGTGATGCTGGATGGGAGGGCAG
This sequence comes from Oncorhynchus keta, assembly GCF_023373465.1. Taxonomy (NCBI): domain Eukaryota; kingdom Metazoa; phylum Chordata; class Actinopteri; order Salmoniformes; family Salmonidae; genus Oncorhynchus; species Oncorhynchus keta. Next base: position 31,682,973 of record NC_068432.1, read on the forward strand.
GTGCGGGCAGCGATCTGTGCCCAGCATGCATTTAGTTTTTCTTGCATTTAAGAGCAGTTGGAGGCCACGGAAGGAGTGTTGTATGGCATTGAAGCTTGTCTGGAGGTTAGTTAACACAGTGTCCAAAAGAAGGGCCAGATGTATACAGAATGGTTTCGTCTGAGTAGGGGGGGCCCAGAACCTTGCTTTACTAACTGCCTGTGTATATTGGTTCCTAACTTCCCTGAAAAGTTGCATATCGCGGGGGCTATTCAATGCTAATGCAATACGCCTCAGTATATTTTTTATTTTTTGTTTCAAATATTTGTTTATTAAACACACACAAGAATGGTGTACAGGTATACAAGACATGTATACAACATAAAAGAGAATACAGGACATGAAGAAAGAAAGAGGGTAGATGTCCCCCCCTATCCCCCCTATCCCCCCCCCCCACCTGCTCGGGTGGTAGGGCCAGCACATGCTGCCCAAAGGTAGATTAAAATATTACAATTGAGAGTGTGTTAATAAGTACAAATTTACAGCGCCGACTCGTCCAAGTACGAGAGGAAAGGCTGCCAGATTTGATCAAATGTTGATAATTTATTGTTCAGAATATATCTAATTCTTTCTAAGTGTACAGTGTTTGCCAATTCACTGAGCCATAATTTGGTAGAGGGCGCTTCCTCCTTTTCCAAAACAACAAGGTTAGTTTTTTGGCCGAAATGAGATCGTAAGAGATTAGTTGTTTTTGGGGGTTGGTTAATCCGTTTAGGGACTCAGATACTCCCAGGATTATCAGAAACGGGTCTGGCTCTATTGAAGTCTCCAAAACTTCAGAGAGGATCCTAAAAATTCTACACCAATAACCATGCAAGCTAGAGCATAGGGCAAAGCAGTGGAGTAGTGTACCCTGCGCAGCCTGACATTTATCACATGTAGGGGATGTATCAGGAAATATCCTATGCAGTTTAGTTTTGGAATAGTGTAATCTGTGTAATACCTTGAATTGTATGAGAGGATGTCTGGAATTAATGGAGCATGTGTGGATATACTCCAAGCTCTCTTCCCAGTCTGCCACCGAGATGTCAGTCCCTAGTTCTTCCTCCCATTTTGCCTTAATGGCATCTGTAGAAGGTGTGCTAACAGATTGAAAAGCATCATATAGACGCAATATCAGTTTATTTGTTCTACATTTTTGAACGGGGCATGCTTATTTAAGATGCTGAGGATAACACTTTTAAAGAATAACCAGGCATCTTCTACTGACGGAATGATGTCAATATCCTTCCAGGATACCCGGGCCAGAACGATTAGAAAGGCCTGCTCACTGAATCGAAAACTTCAACAAGCATTTCTCAACAGCTGGCCATGCCTTCCTCCTGGCTACTCCAACCTTGGCGAACACCCCCCCTGCAAAACCTGGACCCGTACAAATCAGCTGGGCTTGACAATCTGGACCCTCTATTTCTGAAACTATCCGCCGCCATTGTCGCAACCCCCATTACCAGCCTGTTCAACCTCTCTTTCATATCGTCTGAGAGCCCCAAGGATTGGAAAGCTGCCGCAGTCATCCCCCTCTTCAAAGGGGGAGACACCCTGGACCAAACTGTTACCGACCTATATCCATCCTGCCCTGCCCTGCTGGTCACAGGTGCACCTCAGCCACGCTCAAGGTACTAAACAATATCATAACCGCCATCGATAAAAGACAGTACTGTGCAGCCGTCTTCATCTACCTGGCCAAAGCTTTCGAATCTGTCAATCACCATATTCTTATCAGCAGACTCAGTAGCCTCAGTTTTTCTAATGACTGCCTTGCCTGGTTCACCAACTACTTTGCAGACAGAATTCAGTGTGCCAAATCGGAGGGCATGTTGTCCGGTCCTCTGGCAGTCTCTATGGGGGTGCCACAGGGTTCAATTCTCGGGCCGACTCTTTTCTCTGTATATATCAATGATGTTGCTCTTGCTGCGGGCAATTCCCTGATCCACCTCTACGCAGACAAAACCATTCTGTATACTTCTGGCCCTTCCTTGGACACTGTGCTATCTAACCTCCAAACGAGCTTCAATGCCATACAACACTCCTTCCGTGGCCTCCAACTGCTCTTAAACGCTAGTAAAACCAAATGCATGCTTTTCAACGGTTCGCTGCCTGCACCCGCACGCCCGACTAGCATCACCACCCTGGATGGTTTCGACCTAGAATATGTGGACATCTATAAGTACCTAGGTGTCTGACTGTAAACTCTCCTTCCAGACTCATATCAAACATCTCCAATCTAAAATCAAATGTAGAGTCAGCTTTTTATTCCGCAATAAAGCATCCTTCACTCAGGCCGCCAAACTTACCCTGGTAAAACTGACTATCCTACCGATCCTCGACTTCGGCGATGTCATCTACAAAATAGCTTCCAATACTCTACTCAGCAAACTGGATGCAGTTTATCAAAGTGCCATCCGTTTTGTTACTAAAGCACCTTATACCACCCACCACTGCGACCTGTATGCTCTAGTCGGCTGGCCCTCGCTACATATTCGTCGCCAGACCCACTGGCTCCAGGTCATCTACAAGTCCATGCTAGGTATAGCTCTGCCTTATCTCAGTTCACTGGTCACGATGGCAACACCCACCCGTAGCACGCGCTCCAGCAGGTGTATCTCACTGATCATCCCTAAAGCCAACACCTCATTTGGCCGCCTTTCCTTCCAGTTCTCTGCTGCCTGTGACTGGAACGAATTGAAAAAAATCGCTGAAGTTGGAGACTTTTATCTCCCTCACCAACTTTAAACATCTGCTATCTGAGCAGCTAACTGATCGCTGCAGCTGTACATAGTCCATCGATAAATAGCCCACCCAATTTACCTACCTCATCCCCATACTGTTTTTATTTATTTACTTTTCTGCTCTTTTGCACACCAGTATCTCTACCTGCACATGACCATCTGATCATTTATCACTCCCAATTTACCTACCTCATCCCCATACTGTTTTTATTTATTTACTTTTCTGCTCTTTTGCACACCAGTATCTCTACCTGCACATGACCATCTGATCATTTATCACTCCAGTGTTAATCTGCTAAATTGTAATTATTCACCTACCTCCTCATGCCTTTTGCACACAATCTATATAGACCATTTTTTTCTACTGTGTTATTGACTTGTCTATTGTTTACTCCATGTGTAACTCTGTGTTGTTGTCTGTTCACACTGCTATGCTTTATCTTGGCCAGGTCGCAGTTGTAACTGAGAACTTGTTCTCAACTAGCCTACCTGGTTAAATAAAGGTGAAATAAAAATAAATAAAAATGAATGGAAAGATTATGTTTTATATACCCAGTGTATATGCAAAAAGTCTGATTTCATTACCTAATATATCAGATAATAAGCTCCGAACTCTGTTTCTCGTGTAGGTAACACCTTTTGAAGATTTTACATTTTTGTTGTCTTCGTTTTCAAAAGTTGCTTCCAAAGTTTTAATGTAGAAGGCTTTGAAAATGAAAAGCTTGCGGAATGCTCAGTGCTACGTTGACATTTCACAGAGATACGCTTGATTTTGTGAGAAATCTTTTGAATTATTATGAAAATTGTATACTAAAATATGAAAATACTATGTCATGTCTGTCTCAAAATCGAGACAGACATTTATTTTGTTTTATGTCCTGCGGATTTGACAAGAAAAATGACGAGTTCAACGGGAAAGTGAGCCTGTCAGGTAGCCAGTAGCGGTAATTCTTGCACAGAATCCAGTTTAGTTGACGTTATGCAACTTTCCGGATTTTCGACAGGTTTTTTTCTCTGGCCTGCATTGATTAAATCACCCTGACCATCCTACAAGGGTAAAAATTCCCCAAAAATTTGAACGGATTATAATTTTACCCATTGGTAAAAAATACATGTTTTTTATTGGACAGCAAAAGCTGTATACATACTTTCACTATTGAATGAACAAAACACATCAGAAGCAAGATAAGAACTAATATAACAACAGTCATTTGAAAATAATTACAATCCAGATGGAAATAAATGGCTCGACAAGAAACACTTTAGCAAAACAACAATATGAACAAAGAGTGCATATTGAATATTGACACAAGAAGGATGAAAATTACTGCCTCATTTCTACATAGTGAATTAGAAAGATAATAACAGAAGTGGTCAGGGTGTAGTCTGTGTAGGGGGGGGGGTGTGTGTAAGGGGGAGGGTTGTGAGTGTGTAGAGGGGGTTGTGTGTGTGGGGGGGAATTGTGTGGGTGTGTGTGTGTGTATGTGTGTGTGTGCGTGCGTGCGTGTCTGCCTGTCTTTGTTGTGAGTGTATGTATATTTACGTGTGGTTGTGAGTGTGCCTTCTCCTTTGTACTGGCCAACCATAGCAGACATTCTTAGGGAGCAGAAATTAGGTACAGGGTTCCTCTATTATGTCTCCCACTCTCCCCTTCTTTTCCCCTCAAAGCCTGCTCTGAGTGACTATGCGCCCCATTCTTCCCATAGAAATGGCTGTAGCTCAAAGGCCTGTGTCTGCGCAGATAGAGACTGGCGTTAGGAGGCAGAGAGACAGGGTGCTCCATTATTCGCCAAGCCTTCCATCACTCAGCCATTGTGATATACCTGTGCAAAAATCTCTGCTTCACAGAAGATAAAGAAGACAACAGGTCAAGAATTCCATTAATTATTTTAATTGCCATTCCCATGCAGAACTACTGTATATCTGATTAATCTAAATTCGATTAAATAAGAAGATGTGTGGTCTTTGGAGATGCTAAAGTCATCTACTAATGTCGAGCAACAGTTACTGATTCACATGTGGAAGAAACAACAGTTATATTGATGCATAAACAAAGTCACTGCATAAGCTATTGAATTACGAGATATTTAGGTGACTCATTTTGACCTGCTCACAATTCATTTATGCCATCAACAAGCAATAGAATATAATTATCGTTCAATAGTTTATGGAGTGCTATTTTGCATTAATCCAGCCATATATAACTGTTGTTTCTACCCAGTATGCTCTCACGTGTGAATCAGTAACTGTTTATTCCAGCTTGTTGTGTAACTGTATTGTGGGTTAAAAATGAGACACCCAAAGATCCTGTTGTGATGGACCAAACTCATTAAACAATGCCTCTCTAAAATCCCAGGGGAGTAGGGAAGTCTTGCCTGCTACTCCATCTTATTAATATCACAGATCGCTACAGTACAAACTGAACTTGTGCAATCATAATCAGTGAGGGAATTAATCACCCAGACACTTAAGTCGAGGAACAGCACATCCTCCATTCTCTTTTCATTTGGCTATTGTCACAATAGCATCGAGAGGTGTTTGGCTCAGATGAACTCTGACCCTGTGAAGGCCAGGGAGGTAACAGCCAGCTCGATGTGTTTTTAATTGTCTCATTTAGTTGGATAATGAGCTTTTGTATTGGAGCCAAAGAGGCACCGGGAGTCTCCAACAGCCAAGAGGCCTCCAATTAATGATGTTGTTTTGTTATCTAAAGGAGATACTCATCTATACTGACCTTTATTAATCAACAAGAATGCATGAACTTAAAAAAAGCATACTACAATCATCCAGTTGATTATTCTTTAGGTTAGGAAATACAAAGAATAGGGTAAGAGAGCACACAATAGAGAGAAAGCAAGAGTGAGATAGATAGAAGAATTGGAATACCTTGAGGGATGGACAGAGAGGCTTGAGTAGATGAATGAATGGTTTGACAGATGAAAACAAAGAGTTATATAGTGATGGATGGGGTGATGGTAAAAATAGAGACATGGTTTAATAAATAAGATACTGTATGAGTGATGAATATCCATGGGTGTGGCAGTGACACTACCACAGTTGGAGAGGCAGGGGTGGCTGGTCCACAATCAAACTATTGTATTTCACTTCTCTATGTTTGGTAACGATGAAACATGACCATGTAGACCACACAGACAATGGTATCACACAATAACACATATTGGATTTCAAGTATTTGAGTCTGTTTGTGATGTCAAACACACAAAATACAGTTATTCTCTATCAGCAGAATGTCGGCTGTGCCAGTGATGTTGGTGGTCAGCTCATGTAAAGCCTGTGTGGTCTTTACAGGTCTTGGTCTTCGCCACACTACACAGAGAGAAAGCACCCTGACTTCATGTCTGAGTGGCCACAGAACCTGGGTGTATCTCTGCAGGTCTTTGTGTGTCCTTACATGTCAACAAGCCTCTGCATAAAAGAACAGGGGGGTGGGGTGTCGGGAGTAGTGTGTGAGAGAACATGTGAAGGTAGGGCGGACTGAGACACATGAACACTACATGTAAACTGTTGTAATGGCAACCTACCTACAGTAAACCCCTTATTGCATCAAAATAACTTTGTTTTTCACTGATCCATTCAATACAGTCCAAGCCAATTCCAAGCTTGTTAGCTGAAGAAGGGAGAGAAGGATGGGGAATGACTGCCCAGTCCACACCCTGCTATTGGTAGAGTTATCTAAGCGTATCCAGCCGTTCTCTGCTTCTGCCTTGCCTTCACTCAATACCACTGTGTCGCTGCCTGATGGCATGTATGGATTTCTGTCTCTTCATCCATCCACTTTGAATGCTAATGTATTCACAGCTAAGGAATCGCTTGTCTGTAATGCATATTTATCGGCACCCCTGGGTGATGTCTTTATTCTGCAGTGGTAACCCCTTTTCAGCTTTTAGGTACTGTTGTGGTGGACTATGGGAAAAGCCCATATGTCATAGGTCTTGGTAGGAGAGCACAGAGCTTATGCATAATAGATTAAGTTTAGCATTCATAGCATTGTGTAGCAGTGACTACAGATGAGTATAATAGTCTGCTGGTTCCAGCAGTTTAAATCACTGTGATTGGTTGGATGGTTTGATGGGTCCGCTCTGACTCTCTTTGGGTCTGACTCAGTCGTCAGCACAGTTGGTATTCATACAACCCAGCGGGTTGTGTACTTATTGAGGAAATACATTTGTGTAAATCTCCAATAGATCACATCTCCCTCAAGGTCTTTGGCTGAGACACCGCAGTAATCTCCAGAGCCTTCACTTCCAACAGGGCCAGGAAATTATTTCTCCTCACATTTTGTTGAGAAAATATATAATAAGCTTCTTGAGATGGGAGATCTCACATTCCATAATGAATTCTCTCAAAAAGACAAACATGCATTTCAACTGGTTTTGTTGATTTTTTTTAACTGTCATTGTTGTTCAGTTATATTAGTGGTAAAGATGACTCAAGGTTGAACCTTTTGCCATACAGACAGAGAAGCCTCCGATCTACTCTCCCCTGCTACCTCCCTCTAGCCATTAGCCTTAAACATGATTCAAGGCTGTTTGGTTACAGTGAATCAATAACATAAATAATACTAGTAATAATACTAAGTAAAATAATCGAATATAAAAAGATCACAAGATGGCATATATACACTGAGTATACAAAACATTAAGAACTTATTGATGTCACTTCAATCAGTGTATGAAGGGGAGGAGACAGGTTAAAGAAGGATTTTTAAGCCTTGAGACAATTGAGACAGAGATTGTGAATGTGTGCCATTCAGAGGATGCACCGGTTTGTGTCAAGAACAGGAACAGATATAGCCCTTGGTTCTCCCCAGACCTGACTGCCCTTAACCAACACAAAAACATCCTATTGCGTTCTGCATTAGCATCGAACAGCCCCCGTGATATGCAGCTGTTCAGGGAAGCTAGAAACCATTATACACAGGCAGTTAGAAAAGCCAAGGCTAGCTTTTTCAAGCAGAAATTTGCTTCCTGCAATACTAACTCAAAAAAGTTCTGGGACACTGTAAAGTCCATGGAGAATAAGAACACCTCCTCCCAGCTGCCCACTGCACTGAAGATAGGAAACACTGTCACCACTGATAAATCCACCATAATTGAGAATTTCAATAAGCATTTTTCTACGGCTGGCCATGCTTTCCACCTGGCTACTCCTACCCCGGTCAACAGCACTGCACCCCCAACAGCAACTCGCCCAAGTCTTCCCCATTTCTCCTTCTCCCAAATCCATTCAGCTGATGTTCTGAAAGAGCTGAAAAATCTGGACCCCTACAAATCAGCCGGGCTAGACAATCTGGACCCTTTCTTTCTAAAATTATCTGCCGAAATTGTTGCCACCCCTATTACTAGCCTGTTCAACCTCTCTTTCGTGTCGTCTGAGATTCCCAAAGATTGGAAAGCAGCTGCGGTCATCCCCCTCTTCAAAGAGGGGGACACTCTTGACCCAAACTGCTACAGACCTATATCTATCCTACCATGCCTTTCTAAGGTCTTCGAAAGCCAAGTCAACAAACAGATTACCGACCATTTCGAATCTCACCATACCTTCTCTGCTATGCAATCTGGTTTCAGTGCTTCTACACCTGCATTGCTTGCTGTTTGGGGTTTTAGGCTGGGTTTCTGTACAGCACTTTGAGATATCAGTTGATGTACGAAGGGCTATATAAATACATTTGATTTGATTTGATTTGGTCATGGGTGAACCTCAGCCAAGCTCAAGGTCCTAAACGATATCTTAACCGCCATCGATAAGAAACATTACTGTGCAGCATTATTCATTGATCTGGCCAAGGCTTTCGACTCTGTCAATCACCACATCCTCATCGGCAGACTCGACAGCCTTGGTTTCTCAAATGATTGCCTCGCCTGGTTCACCAACTACTTATCTGATAGAGTTCAGTGTGTCAAATCGGGTCTGCTGTCCGGACATCTGGCAGTCTCTATGGGGGTGCCACCGGGTTCAATTCTTGGACCGACTCTCTTCTCTGTATACATCAATGAGGTCGCTCTTGCTGCTGGTGAGTCTCTGATCCACCTCTACGCAGACGACACCATTCTGTATACTTCTGGCCCTTCTTTGGACACTGTGTTAACAACCCTCCAGCCAAGCTTCAATGCCATACAACTCTCCTTCCGTGGCCTCCAATTGCTCTTAAATACAAGTAAAACTAAATGCATGCTCTTCAACCGATCGCTACCTGCACCTACCCGCCTGTCCAACATCACTACTCTGGATGGCTCTGACTTGGAATACGTGGACAACTACAAATACTTAGGTGTCTGGTTAGACTGTAAACTCTCCTTCCAGACCCATATCAAACATCTCCAATCCAAAGTTAAATCTAGAGTTGGCTTCCTACTTCGCAACAAAGCATCCTTCACTCATGCTGCCAAACATACCCTTGTAAAACTGACCATCCTACCAATCCTCGACTTTGGCGATGTCATTTACAAAATAGCCTCCAATACCCTACTCAACAAATTGGATGCAGTCTATCACAGTGCAATCCGTTTTGTCACCAAAGCCCCATATACTACCCACCATTGCGACCTGTACGCTCTCGTTGGCTGGCCCTCGCTTCATACTCGTCGCCAAACCCACTGGCTCCATGTCATCTACAAGACCCTGCTAGGTAAAGTCAGCCCAAACAACTACCTCTTTCCCAACTTTATTTTATTTATTTATTTATTTTGCTCCTTTGCACCCCATTATTTTTATTTCTACTTTGCACATTCTTCTATTGCAAAACTACCATTCCAGTGTTTTACTTGCTATATTGTATTTACTTTGCCACCATGGCCTTTTTTGCCTTTACCTCCCTTCTCACCTCATTTGCTCACATTGTATATAGACTTGTTTATACTGTATTATTGACTGTATGTTTGTTTTACTCCATGTGTAACTCTGTGTCGTTGTATCTGTCAAACTGCTTTGCTTTATCTTGGCCAGGTCGCAATTGTAAATGAGAACTTGTTTGGATACACCTACTCAGTCAAGGGTTTTTCTTTATTTCTACTATTTTCTACATTGTAGAATAATAGAGAAGACATCAAAACTATGAAATAACAAACATGGAATCCAATAGTAACCAAAAAACAAATTATTCAAAGTAGCCACCCTTTGCCAAGGTGACAGCTTTGCACACTCTTGGCATTCTCTCAACCAGCTTCAACTGGAATGCTTTTTCAACAGTCTTGAAGGACTTCCCATCTATGTAGAGCACTTGTTGGCTGCTTTTCCTTCACTCTGTGGTCCAACTCATCCCAAACCATCTCAATTGGGTTGAGGTTGGGGGATTGTGGAGGCCAGGTCATCTAATGCAGCACTCCATCCCTCTCCTTCTTGGCCAAATGGCCCTTACACAGCCTGGAGGTGTGTTGGGTCATTGTCCTGTTGAAAAACAAATGATAGTCCCACAAAGCGCGAATCAGATGGGATGGCGTATCGCTGCAGAATGCTGTGGTAGCAATGCTGGTTAAGTGTGCCTTGAATTCTTAACAAATCACAAATAGTGTCCCCAGCAAAGCACCCCCACACCATCACACCTCCTCCTCCATGCTTCACGGTGGGGACCACACATACAAAGATAATCCGTTCACCTACTCTGCGTCTCACAAAGACACAGTGGTTGGAACCAAAAATCTCAAATTTGGACTCATCAGATAAAAGGACAGATTTCCACCCGTCTAATGTCCATTGCTCATGTTTCTTGGCTCAAGCAGCAAGTCTCTTATTCTTTTGGTGTCCTTTAGTAGTGGTTTCTTTTCAGCAATTCGATCATGAAGGACTGATTCACACAGTCTCCTCTGAACAGTTAATGTTGACATCTGTCTGTTATTTGAACTCTGAGGTGCAATCTGAGGTGCAGTTAATTGCCAATTTCTGAGGTTGTTAATTCTAATGAACTTGTCCTCTGCAGTAGAGGTAACACAGGGTCTTCCTTTCCTGTGGTGATCCTCAGGAGAGCCAGTTTCATCAAATCAAATCAAATCAAATGTTATTTGTCACATACACATGGTTAGCAGATGTTAGTGCGAGTGTAGCGAAATGCTTGTGCTTCTAGTTCCGACAATGCAGTAATAACCAACAAGTAATCGAGCTAAAAATTCCAAAACTACTACCTTATAGACACAAGTGTAAGGGGATAAAGAATATGTACATAAAGATATATGAATGAGTGATGGTACAGAGCGGCATAGGCAAGATACAGTAGATGGTATTGAGTGCAGTATATACATATGAGATGAGTATGTAAACAAAGTGGCATATTTAAAGTGGCTAGTGATACATGTATTACATAAGGATGCAGTAGATGATATAGAGTACAGTATATACGTATACATATGAGATGAATAATGTAGGGTATGTAAACATTATATTAGGTAGCATTGTTTAAAGTGGCTAGTGATATATTTTACATAATTTCCCATCAATTCCCATTATTAAAGTGGTTGGAGTTGAGTCAGTGTGTTGGCAGCAGCCACTCAATGTTAGTGGTGGCTGTTTAACAGTCTGATGGCCTTGAGATAGAAGCTGTTTTTCAGTCTCTCGGTCCCAGCTTTGATGCACCTGTACTGACCTCGCCTTCTGGATGATAGCGGGGTGAACAGGCAGTGACTCGGGTGGTTGTTGTCCTTGATGATCTTTATGGCCTTCCTGTGATATCGGGTGGTGTAGGTGTCCTGGAGGGCAGGTAGTTTGCCCCCGGTGATGCGTTGTGCAGACCTCACTACCCTCTGGAGAGCCTTACGGTTGTGGGCGGAGCAGTTGCCATACCAGGCGGTGATACAGCACGACAGGATGCTCTCGATTGTGCATCTGTAGAAGTTTGTGAGTGCTTTTGGTAACAAGCCAAATTTCTTCAGCCTCCTGAGGTTGAAGAGGCGCTGCTGCGCCTTCTTCACGATGCTGTCTGTGTGGGTGGACCAATTCAGTTTGTCTGTGATGTGTACGCCGAGGAACTTAAAACTTACTACCCTCTCCACTACTGTTCCATCGATGTGGATAGCGGGGTGTTCCCTCTGCTGTTTCCTGAAGTCCACAATCATCTCCTTAGTTTTGTTGACGTTGAGTGTAAGGTTATTTTCCTGACACAAAACTCAGAGGGCCCTCACCTCCTCCCTGTAGGCCGTCTCGTCGTTGTTGGTAATCAAGCCTACCACTGTTGTGTCGTCCGCAAACTTGATGATTGAGTTGGAGGCGTGCGTGGCCACGCAGTCGTGGGTGAACAGGGAGTACAGGAGAGGGCTCAGAACGCACCCTTGTGGGGCCCCAGTGTTGAGGATCAGCGGGGTGGAGATGTTGTTGCCTACCCTCACCACCTGGGGGCGGCCCGTCAGGAAGTCCAGTACCCAGTTGCACAGACCCAGGGTCTCGAGCTTGATGACGAGCTTGGAGGGCACTATGGTGTTAAATGCTGAGCTGTAGTCGATGAACAGCATTCTCACATAGGTATTCCTCTTGTCCAGATGGGTTAGGGCAGTGTGCAGTGTGGTTGAGATTGCATCGTCTGTGGACCTATTTGGGCGGTAAGCAAATTGGAGTGGGTCTAGGGTGTCAGGTAGGGTGGAGGTGATATGGTCCTTGACTAGTCTCTCAAAGCACTTCATGATGACGGAAGTGAGTGCTACGGGGCGGTAGTCGTTTAGCTCAGTTACCTTAGCTTTCTTGGGAACAGGAACAATGGTGGCCCTCTTGAAGCATGTGGGAACAACAGACTGGGATAGGGATTGATTGAATATGTCCGTAAACACACCAGCCAGCTGGTCTGCGCATGCTCTGAGGGCGCGGCTGGGATGCCGTCTGGGCCTGCAGCCTTGCGAGAGTTGACACGTTTAAATGTTTTCCTCACGTCGGCTGCAGTGAAGGAGAGTCTGCATGTTTTAGTTGTGGGCAGTGTCAGTGGCACTGTATTGTCCTCAAAGCGGGCAAAAAAGTTATTTAGTCTGCCTGGGAGCAAGACATCCTGGTCCGTGACGGTGCTGGTTTTCTTTTTGTAATCCGTGATTGACTGTAGACCCTGCCACATACCTCTTGTGTCTGAGCCGTTGAATTGAGATTCTACTTTGTCTCTATACTGACGCTTAGCTTGTTTGATTGCCTTGCGGAGGGAATAGTTAAACTGTTTGTATTCGGTCATGTTTCCAGTCACCTTGTCCTGATTAAAAGCAGTGGTTCGCGCTTTCAGTTTCACGCGAATGCTGCCATCAATCCACGGTTTCTGGTTTGGGAATGTTTTAATCGTTGCTATGGGAACGACATCTTCAACGCACGTTCTAATGAACTCGCACACCGAATCAGCGTATTCGTCAATGTTGTTGTCTGACGCAATACGGAACATATCCCAGTCCACGTGATGGAAGCAGTCTTGGAGTGTGGAATCAGATTGGTCGGACCAGCGTTGAACAGACCTCAGCGCGGGAGCTTCTTGTTTTAGTTTCTGTCTGAAGGCAGGGATCAACAAAATGGAGTCGTGGTCAGCTTTTCCGAAAGGAGGACAGGGCAGGGCCTTATATGCGTCGCGGAAGTTGGAATAGCAATGATCCAAGGTTTTTCCACCCTGGTTGCGCAATCGATATGCTGATAAAATTTAGGGAGTCTTGTTTTCAGATTAGCCTTGTTAAAATCCCCAGCTACAATGAATGCAGCCTCCGGATATATGGATTCCAGTTTGCAAAGAGTCAAATAAAGTTAGTTCAGAGCCATCGATGTGTCTGCTTGGTGGGGAATATATACGGCTGTGATTATAATCGAAGAGAATTCCCTTGGTAGATAATGCGGTCTACATTTGATTGTGAGGAATTCTAAATCAGGTGAACAGAAGGACTTGAATTCCTGTATGTTGTTGTGGCCACACCACGTCACGTTAACCATAAAGCATACGCCCCCGCCCCTCTTCTTACCAGAAAGATGTTTGTTTCTGTCGTTGCGATGCGTGGAGAAACCAGCTGGCTGCACCGGCGCCGGAAGTACAGTATAATTGCTTGATGGTTGTTGCGACTGCACTTGAAGAAACTTTCAAAGTTCTTTGAAGAATCTCAAATATAAATATAATTTGGTTTGTTTAAAACTTTTTTGGTTACTTCATGATTCCATATGTGTTTTTTCTTAGTTTTAATGTCTTCACTATTATTAAACAATGTAGAAAATAGAAAAAATTAAGAAAAACCCTTGAATGAGCAGGTGTTTGCAAATTTTTGACTGGTACATGTACAACTAGTTTTAAATTCTACACTGTTACTGCAGGTAAAAGTGGTGAAGTGTGTAAACAAGGATTCTGGTCCATAGAGTGAGTTAAACGTAAAATGTCCATGGGCGGAGCAGGTAGCTGACTTGTGATGGCTATTCAGCAGCCTGCTGGTCTGGGGATCGAAGCTATTGGGCAGTCTGTCAGTTTTTGCCATGATGCTACTATATTGTCCGCATCTGAGTGACAAAAGTAGTTAGTCATGAGAGCGAGTTTTGTTATACCACCACAGCTCTGCTTATCTACCCCCCCTCCCCCTCCCCCGACCTCTGACCTGACCTCTCCAGAGGTTGTCAGATCCCCTGTGGAGGATGTGCCTTAAAAGGCTTTCCTCCAAGACATCCATTGATCAGACACCCATTAATCACTGTGTGTGTATGGAGGAACATGCCCCTCCTATGGTTAACCTATCATATGTTTTTTTATGAGAGGGGAGGTTGACCCCTAAGCTGAGCGATTTGTTTAAAGAGTTTGACACACCATTTCTGGATACAAGGGGGAACACAATAATGGATCTGCAGATAAAAGGAATGATGATGAGTTAGAGGCAGGGAGTGAATGGAGGTGGTGGTGTGTGTGTGTGTGTGTGTGCGCGCATGTGAGAAAGAAAGAGAAAGAGGAGACAGAGAAAGAGAAAGAAAGAAATAGCTTGTGTAAAGAAGATGTGCATTTGGTTTGAGAGGGTGGGGGTGGTAGGGCCATGAAACAATATCAGGCCCATTAAAGCTAATTGAGTGTGTTTAAAAGTCTTTGCGAAGCATGGTTCCATGTTAACGCTCTGCTTAGTGATGATGTGGGGACGGTGAGAGGGGGATATCCAGATACACTCCTTCATCTCCGTCAGGGGTTTAATGACCGTGCTGGACCCTCTGCGGTTTAACACCCAACAACCCCTCATTTTACGCAACTTAGCCTCATGAATAACACACATATCCCTCTAAGTACATAAATTCATACAGCACACACCTGGATTTTACTGTAAGTGGCTCAATTTGTATTGAAGCATGCATTTCAAATGTTTTCTTACTTTTCTTTGATTAGCCTATGTATTTTGAAATGGTGTGGTAATGTTGTTGCAACAATATGAAATAGCTCATTTCTGAATGTGCTCTAATTATTTTACTAAGTCATCAGTAGTTTTGTCAGTGGTGTAAATTCTTCAGTAAAAATACTTTAAAGTAGTACTAAAGTAATGTTTTGGAGTATCTGTACTTTACTATTTATATTTTTGACAACTTTTACTTTTACTCCACTACATTCCTAAAGAAAATAATGTACTTTTTTACTACTTACATTTTCCCTGACACCCGAAAGTACTCGTTACATTTTAAATGCTTAGCAGGACTGGAAAATTGTCTACTTCACGCACTTAGAGAGAACATCCCTGGTCATCCCTACTACCTCTGATATGGCAGACTCACTGAACACAAATGCTTTGTTTGTAAATCATGTCTGACTGTTGATGTGCCCTTGGCTATTCGTAAATAAAAAGATACAAGAAAATTGTGCCGTCTGGGTTTCTTAATATAAGGAATTTGAAATTATTTATACTTTTACTTTTACTTTGATACTTAAAACCTCTTAAGGTTTTAAATTTTTTTTGACTAAAATTACATACCCAAGTCTAACTGCCTGTAGCTCAGGCCCTGAAGCAAGGATGTGCATATTATTGGAACCATTTGAAAGGAAACATTTTGAAGTTTACGGAAATGTGAAAGGAATGTAGTAGAATATAACACAATAGATCTGGTAAAAGATAATACAAAGAAAAAAACAACCGTTCTTTTGTATTTTTTTGTACCATCATCTTTGAAATGCAAGAGAAAGGCCATAATGTATTATTCCAGCCCAAGTGCAACTTAGATGTTGGCCAGTAGATGGCATCAGTGTATGTGCAAAGTTTTAGACTGATCCAATGAACCATTGCATTTCTGTTCAAAATGTTGTATCAAAACTGCTCAAATGTGCCTAATTTGTTTATTAATAACTTTTCATGTTCAAAATTGTGCACTCTCCTCAAACAATAACATGGTATTATTTGACTGTAATAGCTACTGTAAATTGGACAGTGCAGTTAGATGAACAAGAATGTAAGCTTTTTGCCAATATCAGATATGTCTATGTCCTGGGAAATGTTCTTGTTAAGTATATTTTAGCAATTACATTGACTTTTGATACTTATTCAGTATATTTAAGACCAGATATGTTTAAACTTTTACTCAAGTAATATTTTACTGAGTCACTTTCACTTTTACTTTAATCATTTTCTTTTAAGGTATATTTACTTTTACTCAAGTATGACAATGGGGTACTTTTGTGTAAACTTTATTTAACTAGGCAAGTCAGTTAAGAACAAATTCATATTTACAACGACGGCCTACATGGTATCTCAAAAAATAATAATGATATGTCTAGTCCTCATTTCAAATCGAGGCAGTTACACAGAACATCATTGTTTATTTATAATTTACAACATTGCAAATTCTACATTTAATGTTTTGTTTTCTAGCTTAAAACAATGAGATGGCGAGGTGGATGTCCTCAGTATTTGCAATGTACTCAAAGTGGTGTCTATCATATAAGGAAGGAGAAAGCAACAGAAAGCATGAAACTTGGAGAAGCCCAAGTAATGGTCCAGAGTCTTGCACCTAGTGTCCATATTTCTGAAACTCCCACTCTCTTTTGTCTAGGGTGCACACCTGTCTGGTCTTCAACCAACGAGAGATACAGTGGAAATGGAATGCATCATTGCAGCCTCCCCAGGCTATGGTGCACTTCTCTGATGTGGCAGAGGCCTGGTTAGCCTGGTGCACCATTACTATGCTGCACATGCATATAAGAGGAGAAATGGCATCCTCATTGTTATTGGGGGAATAAGCTTGTTTCTCTGTGATGTCTTAAGATCACAATTTACTGAGAAAATACAGTACACACTCTTAGAATTAGTGGTGCTTTGAGGAACCCTGGAGATCCTCAAGGAACTACAAAACTGTGTTCGTATGTGATGACAATACAACAGAAAAGATCAACAGGAATGCCATTTACTCTAACAGGTGGCCAAAATGCCACACCCCTACTAAGCCATGCCTCCACTCCAGCGTTCCACCAGAAACCAGTTGCTACATTGCACCATTAAAGGTTCCTCCATGAACCCCTCAACTAACCAAAGGTGCAAATAGGAGCCATTGACTAGCAATGGCTTCAATGAGGTTAACAGAGGTGTATGAGTTCCTCAAGACCCTATGCAAATCCCAAAGTTGGAATAGTTACCACTTTATTACTATATGTAATCAGCAATGTTAATATTATTAATATTATATTATAATATGTAATATGCAAAAATATTCAAGGACACTTTTAATTTGTACAAACTTAAAATGATCAACGTGAATTGCAGTTACACTAACGGGTGGCCAAAAATAACTATCTGCCAGCCACGCCTCCAATAAGCCACAACTACAATCTGATTGGCTGCCACCTTTACAATGTTTTATTAGAAAGGTTCAACATTTAACCCCTACCATCACAAAAAGGTTCCAGTTTCAAACTTTAAACATGGGTTCCTCAAAGACCATTTTCAGAGGGGTTCCTCAAGGAACTATAAAGGTTCCGCCTGTGTGGCAACCCAAAAGGTTCTTCCAGTCACCTTTACTTCTAAGAGTGCACTCCATCATAAAAACAGGCAATTATCCAATTATCCGGTCTTCTCACATGGGCCACCAGTAGTGTATTTCTTACTGTACTGTCTTATTGGTCTAATGCTGCCTGTCCTGGTGGCTCAGTGAGATAACAGGACAGCTGCAGCCAAACAGTAAGTTAGTTGCTTTGACATACAATATGACACTAGCGGTCTCAGTATTCAGTGCTCCAAAGATCTCCACAGAGCCCATGGCTTCCTCTGGTGCTGTTCCGCACTGTCGTTTCTGGAGATTAGCTCGGCCCCTCTTTCATGTGCCAATGATGGTTTGATCTGGGCCCTTGTCAGCAAACAGCGTCTCTCCTCTGCTCCTTTTGAAGTGGAAATGTGGGGGCCATGCCTGGCTAACGCTTTCACAGAGTAAATTGACTTCCTTCAGCAGAGACACTGACTGATCTCCCCCTCTCTCCCGTGCCTGCGTTCACCACTGATGGATAACAGCCCTCTGTATAAAAATATGTAAAGAAATGGCCGATAAGATCAAAAGGCTGTATGGCCAGCGGGTCGCCAAGGAGATTTGCACATATCAAAGGTGACTGCAGTCTCAGAATATTGATTGAGGGAAGCAGGAAGTTCATTTGTCTAAAGAAGAGAGTGTCTTTGTGAGGAAAGAGAAACCAGAAAGGCAAATATCACAATGTCCAACGAAATGTGACATAAATGTGAATGACTGAATACGAAACAGTGTTCTGCCTCCACTTTTGTTTTTATCCTGTTTGACTTGATGCTTCATCACTGGACTAATTCACAAGGCAGTTCATACCTGTGTCCTTCTAACTCAAATGTCAATTACACAGAGTGTCTCTGATATGAGGTTCAATTTAAGAGGTTCAAACTAACGGCCATCTCCGCCTCCCTCTGTCTCTCCTTCTTCACCCCTGCTCTCTCACTTTCATTCGATAGTACCAGGCATAAGTAGGGCTGTCGTGGACACGGAATTTCATCATCCAGTGATTGTCAAACAAATAACTGTCAGTCTCACAGTAATTGCCCGTTAACTAACATAAACACATTTAGCATCTCCTTCCACTACAAGCCACTGATGTTGACCTTTGGAACATCTACATTTTAAAAAGTCTAATAAATCCATGTTACATAATCAAATCAAATCAAATGTATTTATATAGCCCTTCGTACATCAGCTGATATCTCAAAGTGCTATACAGAAACCCAGCCTAAAACCCCAAACAGCAAGCAATGCAGGTGTAGAAGCACGGTTCATTTCATATAGCCTACACCTTCACAATAAATTCATTATTTATTTCTAGACAGGTCTAAAGAAGCATTATATGAAGATAATTTAGTCTATTTCAGAAGAACAGAATAGCATACTCTGAGTTGTCCTTATGTTAAGGCTTAATGGCTGTGGGCTACATTGGTTCATTTAGCAGAGAAGATTTGCTTCGGATTCCGTGGCATTATTTTATAGTATGAAGAATACAATTGAATAAAGCTGAATGAAATAGAAAGGATATTTTCTCAAAATGATTGTAACGGCATTCAGAGGAAGAAGGTGAGGACCAAGATGCAGCGTGATACGTGTTCAAATTATTTACTCGAAACTGAACACTAAATAACAAAAGGAATCACCGAAACAGTTCTGACAGGTGCTACAACCACTCAACAGAAAACAACTGCCCACAAACACAGGTGGGAACAGGCTACCTAAGTATGGTTCTCAATCAGAGACAACGATTGACAGCTGCCTCTCATTGGGAACCATACCAGGCCAAACACATAGAAATACAACACACAGAACAAAACATAGAATGAAAAACATAGAATGCCCACCCCAACTCACGCCCTGACCAAACCAAAATAGCGGCATAAAAAAGGAACTAAGGTCAGGACGTGAAAATGATTTGAGCGAGTGCGTACATGTTGATATTTTGTGTTGAGTGGTTAACAAAGAAATAGGTATTCTTATTCATTTCGATTTAGTAATGTAACTTTAGTTGTTCTACAAATGTTGGGCTATATGTTTTGATTTTTAATTCATTGTAAGGCTCCATGATGTGACTCTAATGATGATTTGAAAAAAGTTGCTTGAAAGGCATGAGCTCTGCTTTGATTTTTGCGCAGGCTGTACACACTTCATCAGTCACTCATTCACAATTTGACAAGCACTTGATAATGCCTAGAATTTCACGGCGGCATCCGCTTTGTGTGGCCGTAATATACCCTAAAAATATCCATGCCTTTTGCAGCCAGTGGCTGTTGTGCCCTTCTCCCTGAGTGCTGCGCGCTCCATCATGTGATTGGGTCTTTCTCACAGGCTACAAGTGAAAACAGACACATCCGGGACACAATTGTGCACATCCTTATCTAATTCCGAGTTGCATATTGAATATATTGGTAGAACTGTCCACATTTTCTTTTCATCAACCAGCAAGATGAGTAGACCTAACGAACAGCAAAAGCACTAGCCTATGTCAATCTACTCTCCCCCATAGTACAAAGGTCAACCTATTCTATTCTGTGCAAGAAATAAATATTCCAAACATAGTCTGGGACAGTTGTGGGATACGATTGATCCCAAATTAAAACAACCACTAACATCAATTATTTATTTTTTTACACAATGTACACAGCAGATCAGAACGTTTAGCTTTATATGTTGCTATACTATTAGGCTGTTTCTTCACATTATAAGAGCAGCAGTGCAGACATGTTAGTAAGCTGTTCCATTACAGGAAAACACCATTATCAGAAGTGACCGCAATCCATGTGATGCTTTTATTATAAAAGTGAATTTTTATGATGAAAATGATCTTCCCCAAACTTGAAACTCATTCACTGCTTATGTATGCCGGTTAGGCTCTACACCCCTTGTAAAGCAGATTAATGTGCTTCATTTTAAGAAGTTATTTGGCCACTTTAGTTGAGATACAAAACGTATTGAAACATATAGGCCTATGGGCTAGGCTACATGAGGTGTGCAACGATGATTCGAAAAAGTCAAAGAAAAGGCATTGTTTCTGATGCTGGGCATCATTCACAAGTGATAATATATCATTCACAAGTAATTGCTTTGCCACAGTTTTTGCAGTATTTCTTTAGTGCCTTGTTGCAAACAAGGATAATATTGTCACCCATCAGGCTATTCTTAATTTAATCTTGTCTTTACATATAATAAATAATATATGTGTGAAATTGGTTTTCATTTAGAATGGACCATTATCATGCACCTGTATCCAAACAGGGGCAGCGGAGAAAATACATGTCATCTATGCACTTAAATAGCGAATGGAGGACGCTTTTTTCCCCCATGGTTTATTTTCTTGCCAGCCAGGTAGGCTATACTCCTGTTGTACATATAAGCAATATGCTTATTATTAGGAAAGTTGAAAAATAAACATATTAGGCCTAGCATATAGAAAGCTTATCATCTTCTTTTTAGTAGAGGCCATCACTCTGTTTTCTCATGCAATTGTGTAGCCTATTGAAATGTTGCGCAATATGAGCTCATGCGCTCTCATGAAGTGTTTGATTAGATTTTAAAAAACATTTGCATTGATGTCAGAGTGATTAGAGGAACAATAGAGTGCTGAGTATCAGGCAATTAGCTAGTTTGGTAGGCTACTAATGACCATCAGCAGCATCAGAGCTTAGAGAAGCCTAATTACTATGACTAAACATCAGGTGGAATTTGACTGCCTTTCATTACTCGTGACCGTTAATACAGTCACCGCAACAGCCCTAGGCATAAGAGGGTTTTGAGGATAAAATCACCAATGGTACTCTGTATGTCAGTTGGTAGAGCATGGTGCTTGCAGGATAATGGGTTAGATTTCCAGGACCTCCCATACTTAAAATGTGTGCACACATTACTGTAAGTAACTTCAGATTAAAGTTTCTGTAAAATGGCATATATTATATATCACATCCTTTGTAAGAGCTTTACTGAAAATGTGTAAAGTGTTAATAGCCAATTGGACTACTGTATACCCAGACTGATTTTAATTGGTTAAAATCAATAGGGACTGAATGGCTGCACTGAATGGCTAAGTTTGACCATCCAAATACAAGAACATAAAGTATGCACATGCTCCAATCAATCTACAGTCTCTGGTGAGAGACTGAAAAGAGGTGTGCAGGTCGATCTCCATGATAACCGATCCAGAGGAAGACATACAGGCCAGAGTGGGGTTCCCTGGGTCTCCATGGTCAGATTATGACAGTGTCCCCCGGGGAAAACAGCAGATATAATACCACACTGAGGACACAAGACAGGACTGGGGAACATGAGAACATGACAGAGGCCGGACAGGAAACACATCAACTCTCAACTCCTACAAACACATGAGGGGGGTTGGGTGGGATGGGACCACATTACGATTAGCTGCTGATCTATTAGTGTGAATGAGGGAGTAATTACATTAGGATGTGTTTGTAACTAAAGATTGCTGAATGTAATTATGCTATTCTGACTTTGTGTTTCCCACACATCCATCCCAATCACCATGTCCTCCATTCCATTATTCTCTCTCTCTCTCTCTCTCTCTCTCTCTCTCTCTCTCTCTCTCTCTCTCTCTCTCTCTCTCTCTCTCTCTCTCTCTCTCTCTCTCTATGGCAGCCTCCTGCACCTCTCTGTACAACTGAATGCATACCTAGACAGTATCCCCCTTTACCTTCTCTCTCTCTCATGTCTCTAAGTAGCAGCCCCTCCCCCCAGAAGGGATTATCTCTCCTCTCTCTCAGTTTCTCCGCTCCTCAACAGGCTGTGACCAATGTCTCTACTGCTCCGCAGCAAAACCATGATGCAATATTAATGAGCCTGGAGAGAGAGGGTTTTGTTCCAATCCACTCCTCAGCCTTTAGGATAGACATTAATAAAACTCCTCTCAGCATTAGCATTTTAATAATGATTTGCAGGTTTGATTATTTTCCATTTGTGGCTGTGACAGGTTTATTGAAAAATCTTTGCTGATGTGGCAACCAGGGAATGACATATGAACAGCTTGGTTTTTGTCATGTAACATATTTACTGAATGTAAAGTAGCACCTAGCAATATATATGTACCCAAAGATTAGATTACCAAGTCCCCACTGTGTTTGTGTTTAGATTTAGAAATGAGCCAGAGTTTGATTAGTTTAAGGAATAAGATAATCGGAGACTGCCATGGACACCAATGGATGGATAGAGTATGATAATAGAGTTTGTCGCTGTGAATATTAAAAATGTGGAAAATTAATATGGATAATTTTTCAATAACACTATACATACCAATGAGCACATGAATAGTGAATAGTGTCTGAATAGTGAATCCCCTGTATTTTACTCAGAGGGACATATTACCCATGGTATAGAGTACACATAACTTGTGGAATTGAGATGAGTCACAGACCAATTAGTTGCACATCGAATAACCAAATAATGTCTAAAGTCACACCTCACTAACATACCAGACACCACAAACACACTTGGGTTGACCGTTAATTTGTATTTTTTCAGTCAAATTAAAAACAGATTTAATTTCAGAGAATGCAGTAATGAATGAGAGGATGAGAGAAGAGTGGAGAAGAACAAAATTTTCATTACTTCACCTGTATCGGAATAGATCTTGTCCATAACTCTCTTAAATTACAGAAGCATACTTTTTCACCTATTTCCCCTGGGGATTGTGGGTATTGGTAAAGAAATCCTGATAAACAGAGCAGAGAAGGAAGAAAATAGTAGAATAAACAGCAATCAGCCTCTGTAGAATTCAACATTTCGCTCACAAATAAAGCAGTGTTTTAGGAACCACAAACCCTCTTTTCACTCACACCTAGGAATGTTAAATATTGTCTTTCAAACAGTTTTTTATGCTGCCTCTCTGCAGTGATTGGCGCCGGCGGGGATGACCTGCATCATTTCTCGGTATGGCAACTGCTCGGCAAAGTGCTATAGAGGGTAATGCATATGGCTCAGTACATCACTGGGGCCAAGCTCCCTGCCATCCAGGACCTCTATACCAGGCGGTGTCAGAGTAAGGCCCTAAAAATTCTCAAAAGACTCCAGCCACCGATGTCACAGTCTGTTCTTTCTGCTACTGCATGGCAAGCGGTACTGGAGCACCAAGTCTGGGACCAAAAGGCTCCTGAACAGCTTCTACCGCAAAGCCATTAGAACAGTAAATTAAATGGCGACCCAGACATTCTGCTTTTCACCCCCTACTTACGTACATGTACACAGTAATTTAATCAATCGATCACCTAACCAAACCTACATATAGATATTACCTCAATCAATCACCCCAACTACCTCGTACCCCAGTACCCTGACTTGGTAACGATACTCCTTGTACATAGCCTGTATACAGCTTCTTTATTTTGATTTTATTTTGTTATTTTATTGTGTTACTATTTTATTTTCATTTATTTGTTAGTTTTCTTACATTATAACTGCATTGTTTGGAAAAGGTTAGTAAGTAAGCATTTCACGGTGAAGTATTCACTTGTATTCGGCGCATGTGACAAATGAAATTTGATTTGGAATAGTTTCCACAATATGTCAAAACAGTCAAGCACAGACTCTTAACTTTTTTCTTTTTCATCCCACTTTCTTTAAAAAAAGTTGCCAATGTGCATCCACTCATACTCCTGCTAGATTCCAGTAGCTTCTGCTTGTGCACCAGCGGGAGGACAAGTGCAGTGTACGCTCGCATGGGGGCAGAGGAGCAGGGAGGGGAAATTGAAATGTACTAATTTGATGGACAATTACTTACATAACAGGAGAGAAAAGAGACAAAAGCTAAAAAAGAAATGTATTAATAAAAAAATGCTAACAATCTAAAAGGGAACTTGTCTCCTAAAAGGGGAAAGGGCAGGTGTTCAGGGACCCCTAGAGCCTTATCTGTGCAGGAATTATGACATTCCAATATCTCAGAAAGTCATTTGGCCCAGATGACCTCAGAATAAATTTTTCTCGATAGCAGGACGAGAAGAATTTAGCACCTCCCCCACAGTATTAGGAGCTCTTTCTCTGTTGAATTGCCAGCCCATCACAGTCGAGATAGAATGTATTGCAGGTTTGAGAGAGTGGTAAGACGATGGAAGTGTATATTCCCCTGGCCTTTACAAACGGAGAGAATGAACCAGGGAGGTGAAGATTCGCCTCTGTGGATGTGAGCTGAATAGCAATAGAGATAGCAATTTGAACAGGGAATTCTATCTTGTCCAGGAGATTATTGCCATTGTAAAGAGCCAAAGACCATGGACATTTTTAGGTTCAAACTACAGACCTTAATTTTATCACCCTGTTGCAGGTGAACCTACAATGCAGAAAATGTAAAAAAGGCTTCTGAAGTTTGAAATGTCAGACTTGATTTTCCCTTACAAGAAATGTAATCAAAAATGTGCATTAATTATATTCACATAGTAATTCACACTTCCTGTTGCTGCAGGATTGTTTTCCTGCTCTAGCAAACTGGCTCAAAAAAACATAGTTGAAACATAGTTGTAAATGATTCAGTGGAGACTTCTGCACTTTCAGTTCCATAGAATGCGCACTACAAAAATGGATTAATTAATGTCATTAAAACCTGACATAAAAGCCTACCTGACATCTGTAACCTGATCTATTCTTCTGGTATTTGTACAAATACGCACCTGCTCATAGGGGAGACATACGGTAGATAGACGGTCTATAGAGTTGTTGTATTACTACCTTCTCTCCTGTTCTCCACTCTTCTGTTTCGGACTTAGCCTGTTCTCTCCCTCTACGTTCCCTCTCTCCTTCAGTTGGGGGAAACCTGGAGAAGCACAATACATTGCAGGCCCCCCTGACCCCTTAGCTTCACACATCTCCTTGGAGAGGCTCATGGGAAGTGAGATGAGCTTCCATCTCAGAGGAGAAAAACTCAAATAGCGATTGAGGAGAACTCTGGGCCCCCAGGATGTGTCCCCCAAGATTCAAACCCATAATAAGTTTATTGCTTTCCTCTCTGACTTACTGACTGTGTTTGTTTGGTGAACAGACTTTTCTTGGGAATCAAATAGGGCTATCTGTTTCCTAGTAGTATCGATCAGAATGGGAGCAGCAGATGAAGAACCTCGCTGACGGGGAAAGCGTGCACTAGCAGAGAGAGTGAAGTGAGTATGAACACACTGAGCATCATCACTACATGGGCTGTTGTCATAACAGAAAGATAGTCTAGTTTCTGTGTATTTGTGGGTTTGTGTGTTTATGTTTGTGTATGCGATTCAAGAAAACAAATTATAAACCTTTATATCTCTTACTTATTCCCCTTATTTTCCAATGCACTTCACACACGTAGTGATTACAGTGTTTTACAATCCCTTTGGCACTAATTTCAGAACCTTGTGATAATTTTTCAATACTCTAGACACAAAACTCAAAATGGTCATCACTTGTAACACAGGCTGTCCAATGTTCAAAACATTGCATTGTGCATTCATATCTTTAAAGAAACCTTGCACTTGCAGAATCATTGGTTCAAATAACTAATTTATCATGAAATACCATAGGAACATTCTTTTAGATCACCCACACACAAGATACCAATAGTTCCACTGTGTAGTTGTTCGCTCAATCATTAAGTATTGTAGTACAAAATGTGTGATACATGTTTCATTATGGTACAACACGTAAATACACCACCGTAAAAGGACTAGAAAAGAGAATACTACAGAAACAAAATCAGAAATGTATTGATGAAATACAATAAAATCCCTGACAGGTTTCTTTGAATCAAAGCAAAAAAAAATTGCAAAAAAAATGAAAAAAACTAGAGCAAAAAAAATAAACTGCAAAGGGTGGCTTGTTCGTGAGGGCGCCTATCATATACCTTCCACCTCCATGTGTCACTGGAAACTTGGTGCGTGAGGGAAGAATCAGGCGCAGAGAGCATATAGTTCCACAGGAAGACATGCACTTTAATATCGCACTGAGAATAATGCCCAACAACACAAGGCGAGGAAAATGTGGACCAACCCAACACACAGGGTACCAGGTCCAAAGCACGAACACCAAAAAACATACACACGTAACATATGAGTAATCCCGCACGAAACAAGGGCGGGTAAACTTACTTTAAATGAGGAAGCCCATCAAGCACACAAATAGACACAGGTGCAACTAATAAGCCAAAACACACAGACAACGAAAAGGGATCGGTGGCGGCTAGTAGGCCGGTGACGATGACCGGCCCGAACAGGCAGGGGAGCCAACTTCGGCGGAAGTCGTGACAATACCCCCTGACACGCGGCTCCCGCAGTGCGCTGCCACCGGCCTCGAGGACGACCCGGAGGGCGAGGCGCCGGGCGATCCGGGTGGAGGCGGTGGCAGTCTCTCAGGAGGGAAGGATCCAAAATATCCCCCACCGGTACCCAGCACCTCTCCTCCGACCGTACTCTTCTCAGTCCACGAGGTACTGTAGGCCCCTCACCCGGCGTCTCGAGTCCAGAATGCCACGTACTGTATACGCCAGGGACACCTCGATGTCCAGAGGGGGCGGAAGGGTCTCAGGCACCTCACCTTCCTGAAGGGGACCAGCCACCACCGGCCTGAGGAGAGACACATGAAACGAGGGGTTAATACGATAATACCTAGGAAGTTGTAACCTGTAACACACCTAGTTTATTCTCCTCAGGACTTTAAATGGCCCCACACATTGCGGCCCCAGCTGCCGGCAGGGCAGGCGGATGGGCAGGTTTCGGGTCGAGAGCCAGACCCGGTCCCCCGGTGCGAACACGGGGGCCTCACTGCAGTGCTGGTCAGCTCTCCTCTCCTGCCGTCCCCTCGCCAGTCTCAGCGACTCCTGGACGGCTTTCCAGGTGTCCTTAGAGCGCTGTACCCATTCCTCTACCGCAGGAGCCTCGGTCTGGCTCTGATGCCATGGAGCCAGGACCAGCTGATAACCCAACACACACTGAAACGGGGACATGTTCGTTGAGGAGTAGGAGTTCTGAGCGAGCTCAGCCCAAGGAACATACCTCGCCCACTCACCTGGCCGGTCCCGGCAATATGACCGCAGAAACCTGCCCACATCCTGGTTTACGCGCACCACCTGCCCATTACTCTCTGGGTGAAAACTGAGGTCAAGCTGACCGAGACCCCCATTCTCTCCATAAACGCCCTCCAAACTCTGGACGTGAACGATGTCCTCAGGCACCCCATAGTGCCAGAAGACATGGGTAAACAGGGCCTCCGCAGTCTGCAGGGCCATAGGGAGACCAGGCAATGGGATGAGACGGCAGGACTCAAACCGATCCACAACGACCAGGATCGTAGTACTTCCCTGTGACGGGGGAAGGTCGGTAAGAAAGTCCACCGTGTGTCCACGGCCGTTGTGGAATGGGGAGGGGCTGTAACTTCCCTCTAGGCAAGTGTCTCCCCCTAAGACTCTGCACTGTCCTCTTGATGCCAGGATGACCCGAGGAGGGTAGAGTATGAGCCCAACAGATTAGTTTATCACGGACCCTCTCGGCACGTACTGAGCCCCTGCTGGACACTGAGGGGGGGCCGGCTCTAACCGTGATGCCCTCTCTATCTCCGCGTCCACCTCCCATACTACCGGTGCCACGAGACATGAAGGTGGAATGATGGGGGTCGGCTCAACGGACCGCTCCTCGGTATTATAGAGGCGGGACAGCGCATCGGCTTTGGTGTTTTGGGAGCATGGCCGGTACGAGATGGTGAAACGAAACCAGGTAAAAAATATGGCCCATCTAGCCTGACGCGGATTTAGTCTCCTCGCTGCCCGGATATACTTGAGATTACGATGGTCAGTCCAGATGAGAAAAGGATGTTTAGCCCCCTCAAGCCAATGTCTCCACACCTTCAGAGCCTTGACTACAGCTAACATCTCCCGGTCCCCCACGTCATAGTTTCGCTCCTCCGGACCAAGCTTCCTCGAGAAGAAGGCACAAGGGCGGAGCTTTGGTGGCACGCCCGAGCGCTGGGATAGCACGGCCCTGACCCCAACCTCGGATGCGTCCACCTCCACTATGAACGCTAAAGACGGGCGCATTGGTGAACAGCTCCTTCAGACGACTGAAAGCTCTGCCCGCCTCTGCTGACCAACGCAAGCGCACCGGTCCTCCCTTCAGCAGTGAGGTAATGGGAGCAGCCACCTGACCAAAACCCCGGATAAACCTCCGGTAGTAATTGGCAAACCCTAAAAACCGCTGCACCTCTTTCACCGTGGTTGGAGTCGGCCAATTACGCACGGCTGTAACGCGGTCACACTCCATCACCACCCCAGAAGTGGAAATACGATAACCCAGGAAGGAAACAGCCTGTTTGGAGAACACACATTTCTCGGCCTTGCAATACAGGTCATGCTCCAGCAATCGCCCAAGTACCTTACGCACCAGAGACACGTGCGCTGCACGTGTGGCAGAATAAATCAAGATGTCATTGATGTACACTACCACTCCCTGCCAGAGCAGGTCTTGGAGAATCTCGTCTACGAAGAATTGGAAGACGGCTGGAGCATTCTTCAACCCATATGGCATGATGCGGATGTATGTAGTACTAAATGTGGTTTTCCACTCATCTCCTCCCCGGATACTCACCAGATTATACTCACTCCTCAGGTCCAGTTTTGTGAAGAAGCGCGCCCCGTGAAATGATTCCACCGCCGTAGCGATGAGAGGTAGTGGGTAACTAAACCCCACTGTGATAAAATTTAGACCTCGATAATCAATGCACAGACGCAGACCTCCCTCCTTTTTCTTCACAAAAAGAAGCTTGAGGAGACGGGTGATGCGGAGGGCCGAATGTACCCCCGTCCCAGCATATCAGCAACATATGTCTCCATAGCTACTGTCTCCTCCTGGGACAATGGGTACATGTGACTCCTAGGAAGTGCAGCGTTCTCCATGAGGTCTATCGCGCAGTCCCCTCGACAATGGGGTGGTAATTGGGTTGCCTTCTCTTTACTGAAGGCGATAGCCAAATCGGCATATTCAGACGGAATACGCACGGTGGAAACCTGGTCTGGACTCTCCACCATAGTTGCACCAACGGCAACTCCTATACACCTGCCTGAACACTCCTCTGACCACCCTCTAAGAGCCCCCTGTCACCAGGAAATCACCGGGTTGTGCTGTGCTGTGCTTGCCAGGGAATTCCCAACACCACTGGAAACACAGGTGAATCGATGAGGAAGAGACTAATCCGCTACTTATGACCCCCCTGCGTTTCAATGTCCAGTGGCACCGTTGCCTCCCTGACCACTCCTGACCCTAATTGTCGGCTATCTAAGGAGTGCACGGGGAAAGGTAGGTCTAACAACACCAGGGGAATCCCTAACCTTAACGCAAGCCCACGATCCATGAAGTTCCCAGCTGCGCCTGAATCGACTATCGCCTTATGCTGTAGAGAGGGAGAAAACCCAGGAAGCTCTGGGTGAGTTTGGTGCTGACTCACCTGGGTGACCAAGTAGTGCTCCGTCTGCCTTCCCGACTCCCAGACAAGCTCCTCCAGCACCAGTCGACTGTGTGTCCTCGCCGACCACAACTGGTGCAGGAGGAGACTCCTCCCCCGGTCCCCCTCGATGCAGCCCCCCCTAACTCCATGGGGCTACGAGCAGGACGGCCGGGGAGTGGAAACAACAGGGCCTGTTCTGGACGCCAGCGGGCAGCCAGCAGGTTGTCAAGACGAATGGACATGTCTATAAGTTCATCCAAACTGAGGGTGGTGTCCTGATACGCTAGCTCCCTGCGGACGTCCTCCCTGAGGCTACAGCGGTAGTGGTCTATCAACACCCTGTCATTCCACCCCGCTCCTGCAGCCAAGGTCCTGAACTCCAGGACAAAGTCCTGCGCACTCCTCGTCTCCTGTTGCAGGTGGAACAGCCGTTCACCCGCCGCACGACCCTCTGGTGGGTGATCGAACACGGCTCGGAATCGGCGGGTGAACTCGGGGTAATGATCCCTTGCCGAGTCTGCTCCATTCCACACTGCGTTCGCCCACTCCAGGGCTCGTGCCATCAGACAGGAGACGAGGACGCTCACGCTCTCCTCCCCGGAGGGAGTAGAACGGACGGTCGCCAGGTAGAGTTCTAGTTGGAGGAGGAACCCCTGACACCCAGCCGCCATCCCATCATACTCCCTAGGGAGCGCCAGACGCAGAGCCCCGGAGACGGATGCTGTAGCAGGGGTAGGAGGTGCTGGTGGAGGGGGTGCTGGAGATGAGGTGGGAAGGCCACTTCTCTCCCATCGGCCCATCTTCTCCATCATCAGATCCATGGCCGATCCGATACGGTGGAGAATGCTGGTGTGATGGAGGACCCTCTCCTCCATCGACGGAAGAGGAGGTGCGGCTACTCCTGCTGATTCCATTCCAAAAGGTGCGGGATTCTGTAACAGAAAACTTGGTGCGTGAGGGAAGAATCAGGCACAGAGAGCATATAGTTCCACAGGAAGACGTGCACTTTAATATCGCACTGAGAATAATGCCCAACAACACAGGACGCGGAACATGTGGACCAACCCAACACACAGCGTACCAGGTCCAGAGGACGAACACCAAAAAACATACACACGTAACATATGAGTAATCCCACACGAAACAAGGGCGGGTAAACATACTTTAACCTCATAGTCCGCCCCATCCCGCATGCGGTCGCGTTACTACAGCCTCAAGCTCATTACCATAACGCAACGTTAGCGATTTCTAAAAATCGCAAATGAAATTAAATAAATATGCCTGCTCTCAAGCTTATCATTTTCTTAACAATCCTGTCGTCTCAGATTTTCAAAATATGCTTTAGAACCAGAGAAAATCTATAATTTGTGTAAGAGTGGTGATAGCTAGCTTAGCATTTAGCGTTAGCATTTAGCATGCAACATATTCACAAAAACCAGCAAAGGGATCAAATAAAATAATTTACCTTTGAAGAACTTCAGATGTTTCAATGAGGAGACTCTCAGTTACATAGCAGATGTCCAGTTTTCCTGAAAGATTCTTGTGTAGGACACAACGTTCCGTTTTGTTACTATGCATTTGGCTACCGAAACTAACCGAAAATTCAGTCACCTACACGTCAAACTTTTTTCCGAATTAACTCCATAATATCGACTGAAACATGGAAAACGTTGTTTGAATCAATCCTCAAGGTGTTTTGTCATATATCTCTTCATTGAAATGCCGTCCCTGGAAGCCTGCATTCTTCTCTGATTCGGATGGAAAAATACTGGTAGCTGACTTTTGCGCACCAATTTCCACGCAGACACCGTGCGGGACACTTGGCAATTGTAGTCTCTTATGGTCAATCTTCCAATGATATGCCTACAAATACGTCACAATGCTGCAGACACCTTGAGGAAACGATAGAAAGTGTCCGTTCATTCCTGTCGCATTCACAGCCATATAAGGCGATCATGAAATCCTGTTCATTTCCTGGGCGCTCAAACATCTTGGTTTTGCCTGAAGCTTTTGTTCAACGGCACTCACAGTGAAAATCTTTGCAGTTCTGGAAACGTCAGAGTGTCTTCTTTCCAAAACTATCAATTCCAAGCATAGTCGAGCATCTTTTCGTGACAAAATATTGCGCTTAAAACGGGCACGTCTTTTTATCCAAAAATGAAATAATGCCCCTAGTGGACTAACAGGTTAAATGAAAAAGCCCATCAAGCACACAAATAGACACAGGTGCAACAAATGAGACAAAAGAATCAGACAACGAAAAAGGGATCGTGGCGGCTAGTAGGCCGGTGACGTCGAGCACCGCCTGAACAGGCAGGGGAGCCAACTTCGGCGGAACTCATGACACCACGTGGAGAAAAATGTCTCAATCGGGTTTTAGGAAAGGAGAGTATGGGGGAAAGTACAGGGTGGTAAATTGTGGATGGGCCTGAGCATGGTGGAACCTGACATTATCCCACACAATGACATAGGTCCTGCCATCAGCTCTCCAGACCTGATTTAGCCCATCAAGGAAGGTTACATTCGAACAGCGAATCTTGTGGCTGCCTGCAACCCAATATAGTGTATATAGAGTAGAGGACTTTAGTTGTTGTTCGACCTAACATTAGAACAGGCAAGATGCGTAATCTAAGCAACTTTGACCTTGGTATGATTGTTGATGCCACACGTGGTGAATCCAGCATCTCAGAAACAGGTGCCTTCCTGGGATTTTTACACACTACAGTCTCTAGAGTTTACAGAGAATGGTGAGATAAACAAAACACATTCAGTGAGCGGCAGTTCTGTGGGCTAAAACACCTTGTTAAGGAGAGAGGTCAGAGGAGAATGTCCAGACTCATTCAAGCTAACAGAAACGCTCAAATAACAGCTGTTTAAAACAGTGGTGTGCAGAAGGGCATCTCTTAATGTACAACACCGTAAATAATTCAGGCTGTTGTGGAGTCAAAAGGGGGTCCTACCCAGTACTAGATAGGTGTACCTAATAAAGTGTACAGTAATGTCAAATCTGAAAACATGGTCTGGAAAAGTGGTACATGAGACCGTAGAAACAGAATGATGAATGAAATATTACAGCCATAGATCCTAACCCACTGTTCCTAGGCCGTCATTGAAAATAAGAATTTGTTCTTAACTGACTTGCCTGGTTAAATAAAGGTAAAATAAAAAAATAAAATAAAATAAAATGTAGTCCAATTGGTTCATGTTCCACGGTAATTGGTGTCAATGGATCTCGTTATCCTGAAACTTTCATGATCTAAACATGGAATATTGTTCATCAGTTTCTATAAAACTATGCATTAAAAGTAATGCAACAGTTACTTATCATGTTGAGCAGTTGTATCAATTGATAGTTAGATCACTGTAATGAAATGAATAGACAGTCATCTCAGATGTAATGTGTGAATTGCATTTTGAAATGGTAATAATTTGATGTTAAGTTGTGTCATTTTGAAAAGGTGATTTTAGTTGAATGAATAAATGATCTTAGCTTTATGTGTATTGTATCCAAGCAATTGGAAAAAGTGTTAGTTTTGAAAAATTTGCATTTTGATCATTGGTTGTTAGTTTCGTGTCTAGAGTTTTGAAAAATGACATCAAGGTTCCGAAATTAGTGCCAAAGTGATTGTAAAAAACGGTAATGTAAGAAGCAGCAACATTTGGATTTGTTTTACTGAAATAAATGAATTTGAGTTTGTTCTTAATCAGCCTCATTTCCAGCCTAAGCCCTGTGATGCAGCGGTTGATAAGCAGAGTGGGCTATACAATCACTACAGTATTGAACTGTCCCTGCCTGTCTCCCCTCTGTTTGTCTGTCTCCTCTCCCAGGAGAGGCTGAATAGGGAAGAGGTGTATTGATGTGAAGGGGAGAGGGTGAGGCCTGTCTGTGTGCAGATACATTTGAGGTGACTATCGATGTCCTTTCCGAGGCAGCCATTGTAAATTGTCATCAATTACCTAACCATAAAGCTGCAGGCCATTTTCACATTATGGAATGTGCTCTACTAGTCTAACTCTACAGGGTGACTCTCTGTGTGTCTCTCTACCGGGTTATCTGTTATTCTGGATGTTTGTTGTTCGGTCCGCCTAATAACCTGTTGAGTTCTATGTGAAAGTCAGAAGGACAGACAGACAGACACTGCTTCTCTGTGTTGAAGGGGTAAGTACTACAGCTGCTCTGGGTCAAGAGCAGACCCAAACCCCAGACAGGCCTATTGTCGCACATCTATTGTCACAGACAGACTGCCACTGAAAAACACTCCCAAACAGCACACCTGTCTGTCATTACTGTCAAGTGCAACACCACTGAATGGTTGGGTAGGATAGAAATTAAATCTACCTCACCACACACTACACAGCCATTAAACCATTCAGACCCATTATACTAACACTAGAGCGCTATGAAAGCTAATTCTAGGATTACAGCACTAGGACATTAGTAGGGACCCACACAGATTTGGGAGGACTGTGACGAGGTTAGAATAACACATGTGTTAGGAGAGTATGACCTGAATGATCAAATGTGCACATCCAGGTACAGAAACCTTACCAAATGTTGTAATTAACATTGTAAAAGACATTGTTATAAACATTAAACATATTGTACGATACAGTATTACTGTATACAGTAACAGAAAACACAAACACATTTTGTGGAAATTCAATGTAGAAAACCAGTGAAATGGATATCAATAGATCTACCCAGAACTTTGTGGTTATAGGAAGAGGTGGGAGTCAGATCCATTAGATACTAAAGGCTGGAATAACCTGCAGCACTGATTATGGGAGTGAGGGGAAAATGCTGTTGCACTGCGGATACATTATCTCTGGGTTCTGGGTTTTATTCCATCTTTCTCTGTAGAAGATAATTGTACTCTTGTACTCTACATGTGTTTATCTACTCTGTGTGTGTGTGTGTGTATGTGTGTGCGTGTGTGCGTGCGTGCGTGCGTGCGTGCGTGTGTGTGTGCGTGTGTGTGTGCGTGTGTGTGTGCGTGCGTGTGTGTGTGTGTGTGCATATTGAATGCACATACTCCCTGTGTAGCAACAGTGACTGTGCCTGTAGATGGGAGAAGGGTGCTTATCATTTCGATTGCTTCAGAAGAGTCCCATTCTACGTTTCTCATGCAGAGGGTGGTACTCCTCTGCATCAACTGGCCTGCCCTGTGTCTCACGCAGTCTCCTGACACCTCAACAGGGCAGGGCTGGAGCACACAATAAGGATCACGTCGCTGCGGCTGAGTAGGGAAAGTTGAGGCAGGAACACAACAATAGGGCGAAAGGGAGTCCATGTTCTCTCTTTACTCCAATCCAGTTGATGTAATATAGAAGACTGGAAAAAGGCTGTGGAGTGGTTGAAGGATAGGGATACTGTGAGGATATGGGAGGATGAAAGAGGAGGATGGGAAGGAGAGAACGGCGGTGTGGCGTAGATCGTGAAATTAGAGGTGAGATTTGATTCGGTAAGACCAGACAACGATAAGAAAGAAAAAAAGAGGGGCAGAGAAGAGATGGCGATTGTGGTGTGATTCCATATGCTGGGGGTTCACTGTTAAATAAGAGGTGAGATGTGATTTGGTGAGATCAGAAAGAGATATAGAAATGGAGGATGAATGGAAGGAATAAAATATGACATTTGGAGAGTTGAACTCCTGTCCCACTGCTCTCCTACACACTACAGCACACTGGCTCATGCATTCATTCTCATCCTACTGCTCACACACTGACCCAGTGCATTACAAGGGCATTCTGCCTGGCACAGGTACCTACTGTATAGCATATCAAAGCAAATCAAATTCATTTGTCACATGTGCCGAATACAACAGGTGTATTACCGTGAAATGCTTACTTACAAGACCTTAACCAATGTAAATAGTTTGGGTGGCCATTTGATTCATTATTCAGCAGTCTTATGGCTTCGGGATAGAAGCTGTTAAGGAGCATTTTGGTCCTAGACTTGGCGCTCCAGGTACTGCTTGCCATGTGGTAGCAGAGGGAACAGTCTATGACTTGGGTGACTGGAGTCTTTGACAAAACAAATTGGGCCTCCCTCTGACACCACCTAATATATAGGTCCTAAATGTCAGGAAGCTTGGCCTCAGTGATGTACTGGGCCGTACGTACTACCCTCTGTGCCGGGCAGTTGCCATACTAGGCGGTGATGCAACCGGTCAGCATGCTCACGATGGTGCAGCTCAAATCAAATCAAATCCAATTTTATTTGTCACATACACATGGTTAGCAGATGTTAATGCGAGTGTAGCGAAATGCTTGTTCTTCTAGTTCCGACAATGCAGTAATAACCAACAAGTAATCTAACTAACAATTCCAAAACTACTGTCTTATACACAGTGTAAGGGGATAAAGAATATGTACATAAGGATATATGAATGAGTGATGGTACAGAGCAGCATAGGCAAGATACAGTAGATGGTATCGAGTACAGTATATACATATGAGATGAGTATGTAAACAAAGTGGCATAGTTAAAGTGGCTAGTGATACATGTATTACATAAGGATGCAGTCGATGATATAGAGTACAGTATATACGTATGCATATGAGATGAATAATGTAGGGTAAGTAACACTATATAAGGTAGCATTGTTTAAAGTGGCTAGTGATATATTTACATCATTTCCCATCAATTCCCATTATTAAAGTGGCTGGAGTTGAGTCAGTGTCAGTGTCAGTGTGTTGGCAGCAGCCACTCAATGTTAGTGGTGGCTGTTTAACAGTCTGATGGCCTTGAGATAGAAGCTGTTTTTCAGTCTCTCGGTCACAGCTTTGATGCACCTGTACTGACCTCGCCTTCTGGATGATAGCGGGGTGAACAGGCAGTGGCTCGGGTGGTTGATGTCCTTGATGATCTTTATGGCCTTCCTGTAACATCGGGTGGTGTAGGTGTCCTGGAGGGCAGGTAGTTTGCCCCCAGTGATGCGTTGTGCAGACCTCACTACCCTCTGGAGAGCCTTACAGTTGTGGGCGGAGCAGTTGCCGTACCAGGCGGTGATACAGCCCGCCAGGATGCTCTCGATTGTGCATCTGTAGAAGTTTGTGAGTGCTTTTGGTGACAAGCCAAATTTCTTCAGCCTCCTGAGGTTGAAGAGGCGCTGCTGCGCCTTCTTCACGATGCTGTCTGTGTGAGTGGACCAATTCAGTTTGTCTGTGATGTGTATGCCGAGGAACTTAAAACTTGCTACCCTCTCCACTACTGTTCCATCGATGTGGATAGGGGGGTGTTCCCTCTGCTGTTTCCTGAAGTCCACAATCATCTCCTTCGTTTTGTTGACGTTGAGTGTAAGGTTATTTTCCCGACACCACACTCCGAGGGCCCTCACCTCCTCCCTGTAGGCCGTCTCGTCGTTGTTGGTAATCAAGCCTACCACTGTTGTGTCGTCCGCAAACTTGATGATTGAGTTGGAGGCGTGCGTGGCCACGCAGTCGTGGGTGAACAGGGAGTACAGGAGAGGGCTCAGAACGCACCCTTGTGGGGCCCCAGTGTTGAGGATCAGCGGGGTGGAGATGTTGTTGCCTACCCTCACCACCTGGGGGCGGTCCGTCAGGAAGTCCAGTACCCAGTTGCACAGGGCGGGGTCGAGACCCAGGGTCTCGAGCTTGATGACGAGCTTGGAGGGTACTATGGTGTTGAATGCCGAGCTGTAGTCGATGAACAGCATTCTCACATAGGTATTCCTCTTGTCCAGATGGGTTAGGGCAGTGTGCAGTGTGGTTGAGATTGCATCGTCTGTGGACGTTTGGGCGGTAAGCAAATTGGAGTGGGTCTAGGGTGTCAGGTAGGGTGGAGGTGATATGGTCCTTGACTAGTCTCTCAAAGCACTTCATGATGACGGAAGTGAGTGCTACGGGGCGGTAGTCGTTTAGCTCAGTTACCTTAGCTTTCTTGGGAACAGGAACAATGGTGGCCCTCTTGAAGCATGTGGGAACAGCAGACTGGTATAGGGATTGATTGAATATGTCCGTAAACACACCGGCCAGCTGGTCTGCGCATGCTCTGAGGGCGCGGCTTGGGATACCGTCTGGGCCTGCAGTCTTGGGAGGGTTAACATGTTTAAATGTCTTACTCACCTCGGCTGCAGTGAAGGAGAGTCTGCATGTTTTCGTTGCAGGCCGTGTCAGTGGCACTGTATTGTCCTCAAAGCGGGCAAAAAAGTTATTTAGTCTGCCTGGGAGCAAGACATCCTGGTCCGTGACTGGGCTGGATTTCTTCTTGTAGTCCGTGATTGACTCTTGTGTCTGAGCCGTTGAATTGAGATTCTACTTTGTCTCTGTACTGACGCTTAGCTTGTTTGATAGCCTTGCGGAGGGAATAGCTGCACTGTTTGTATTCGGTCATGTTACCAGTCACCTTGCCCTGATTAAAAGCAGTGGTTCGCGCTTTCAGTTTCACGCGAATGCTGCCATCAATCCACAGTTTCTGGTTAGGGAATATTTTAATCGTTGCTATGGGAACGACATCTTCAACGCACGTTCTAATGAACTCGCACACCGAATCAGCGTATTCGTCAATATTGTTATCTGACGCAATACGAAACATATCCCAGTCCACGTGATGGAAGCAGTCTTGGAGTGTGGAGTCAGCTTGGTCGGACCAGCGTTGGACAGACCTCAGCTTGGGAGCTTCTTGTTTTAGTTTCTGTCTGTATTCAGGGATCAACAAAATGGAGTCATGGTCAGCTTTTCCGAAAGGAGGGCGGGGCAGGGCCTTATATGCGTCGCGGAAGTTAGAGTAACAATGATCCAAGGTTTTTCCACCCCTGGTTGCGCAATCGATATGCTGATAAAATTTAGGGAGTCTTGTTTTCAGATTAGCCTTGTTAAAATCCCCAGCTTCAATGAATGCAGCCTCCGGATAAATGGATTCCAGTTTGCAAAGAGTCAAATAAAGTTTGTTCAGAGCCATCGATGTGTCTGCTTGGGGAGGGGGGGATATATACGGCTGTGATTATAATCGAAGAGAATTCTCTTGGTAGATAATGCGGTCTACATTTGATTGTGAGGAATTTCTAAATCAGGTGAACAGAAGGATTTGAGTTCCTGTATGTTTCTTTCATCACACCATGTCTCGTTAGCCATAAGGCATACGGCCCCGCCCCTCTTCTTACCAGAAAGATGTTTGTTTCTGTCTGCGCGATGTGTGGAGAAACCCGCTGGCTGCACCGCTTCCGATAGCGTCTCTCCAGTGAGCCATGTTTCCGTGAAGCAAAGAACGTTACAGTCTCTGATGTCCCTCTGGAATGCTACCCGTGCTCGGATTTCATCAACCTTGTTGTCAAGAGACTGGACATTGGCGAGAAGAATGCTAGGGAGTGGTGCACGATGTGCCCGTCTCCGGAGTCTGATCAGAAGACCGCCTCGTTTCCCTCTTTTTTGGAGTCGTTTTTTTGGGTCGCTGCATGGGATCCATTCCGTTGTCCTGTTTGAAAGGCAGAACACAGGATCCGCATCGCGAAAAACATATTCTTGGTCGTACTGATGGTGAGTTGACGCTGATCTTATATTCAGTAGTTCTTCTCGACTGTATGTAATGAAACCTAAGATGACCTGGGGTACTAATGTAAGAAATAACACGTAAAAAAAACAAAAAACTGCATAGTTTCCTCGGAACGCGAAACGAGGCGGCCATCTCTGTCGGCGCCGGAAGTAAAATTGTAGAACTTTTTGAGGATCTGGGGACACATGGAAAATCTTTTCAGTCTCCTGAGGGGGAAAAGGTGTCGACGTGCTCTTTTCACAACTGTCTTGGTGTGTTTGCACCATGATAGTTTGTTGGTGATGTGGACACCAAGGAACTTGAAACTCTCGACCCGCTACTCTTTAGTCCAGTCAAGGTAAATTGGGGCCTGTTCGGCCCTCATTTTCCTATAGTCCACGATCAGCTCCTTTGTCTTGCTCACATTGAGAGAGAGGTTATTGTCTTGGCACCACACTGCCAGGTCTCTGACCTTCTCCCTATAGGTTGTCTCATCGTTGCCAGTGATCAGGCCTACCACTGTAGTGTCGTCAGCAAACGTAATGATGGTGTTGGAATTGTTCTTGGCCACACAGTCGTGTGTGAACAGGGAGTACAGGAGGGGAGTAACCACACACCCATGAGGGGCCCCAGTATTGAGAATCAGTGTGGCAGATGTGTTGTTGCCTACCCTTACCACCTGGTGGTGGCCCGTCAGGAAGTCCAGGATCCAGTTGCAGAGGGAGAGGTTTAGTCCCAGGGTCCTTAGTGATGAGCTTTGTGGACACTATGGCATTGAACGCTGAGCTGTAGTCAATTAACAGAATTCTCACATAGGTGTTCCTTTTGTCCAGGTGGGAAAGGGCAGTGTGGAATGCGATTGAGATTGTGTCATCTGTGGATCTGTTGGAGAGTAAATGTGAATTTGAGTGGATCTAGGGTTTCTGGCATAATGGTGTTGACGTGAGCCATGACCAGCCTTTCAAAACACTTCATGGCTACCGACGTGACTGCTACGGGGCGGTAATCATTTAGGCAGGTTACCTTCGCTTTCTTGGGCACAGGGATTATGGTAATCTGTTTGAAACATGTGGGTATTATAGGGAGAGGTTGAAAATGTCAGTGAAGATACTTGCCAGTTGGCCCGCGCATGCCTTGGGTACACGTCCTGGTAATCCGTCTGGCCAGCCGGCTTTGTGAATGTGGACCTGTTTAAAGACCTCGTCACATCGGCTACGGAGAGCGTGACCACACAGTCACATAGTGTGTGCGTTTGTATTTTTACATCTGCATGCATTTGTGTGCACTCAAACACGCTTGAGTGTGTGCTTGCAGGCTCACATGTTCTTTTACTCCTGGTGTATTCATTTGAGAAGTGATTGTTCTTACTATATTGAAATAATGAAGCTGACCTGCTCCCGAATGCAATTCACAGAAGGCTGTAGGCCATTTGTAAGCTTTTGGTTTGCTTTGTGAGGAGCTCTACAGGGAAACGATCAATGTTTGTGACGCTGACTGATAAAGAAAATCTCCCCTCCAGGTGAAATACATATCACATGAGCTAGTAGACACAGATTCTATCTCCAGCCCAAGGGATCAGTGTGGGAATGGGAATAGAAGAGTAGAATTCCAGTACGTGCAGACAGATTCCATGGAATACATGAGCAGAATGTATGTTCCATTCAGGGTGTACAAGGCAGTGATGTGCTGTGGGATCTCCCATCTCACTCCTGGCTGAGAGGGAGAGGAGGCTTAAAGGGATAAGCCAGGAGAACACTGAGGGATACATGGTGTATTTCACATAAGCAGAAGGGAGATGGGGATTGGCCTGGGGGTAGGGCTATGGTGGAGAGACAAATGGTGTATTATTCAACCTCATGCCTTATGTTCTCTATCTCTTCCTCTCCCTCTCTATCATTTCTCTCTTTCTTTCTTTCTCTCCCTCGTCCCTTCTTTCTCTCCCTACTCAAGCCTCTGACCGTGGCCCTGGATAAGCCTTGTCTCAGAATCCTCCCTCTCCCCTTTTTACTGATACCATCACTCTCCTTACTCACTCTCCACTTCCCAGTTATTTCATACTCCCATCCCCTATCTTCAACTATACATTTGACCCTATCTTTCACAGTTTCTTTCAGA
Organism: Oncorhynchus keta; assembly: GCF_023373465.1. Classification (NCBI taxonomy): domain Eukaryota; kingdom Metazoa; phylum Chordata; class Actinopteri; order Salmoniformes; family Salmonidae; genus Oncorhynchus; species Oncorhynchus keta. The sequence continues at coordinate 31,724,688 of NC_068432.1, forward strand.
ATTGACTTCCCTCACTACTAGCCTAATTACCTCCCTCAGTGGTTGTTTTCATGGTAATTATTTCCCAAAGTTGAGGTTACCTGTGGCCCCATCAGTACCATAGCAGGAATACTATAGTTTTCTTTCTTTCTTTCAAGTGTTTACATCAGCTATTAGTTTTCTCTTATGATAGATTCTCACGCAGAAGAGAGGCATGCCCACACATTTGAGTTTCTCAGTTAAAAAGTGATTTCCATGTAAATGGTTTTGAAGTATGAGCGGCTCTTGCGGAGCGGCTCTTGCTTTGAGGCGAGAGGAAATTAATTCCTGGAGACAGGGGAGAACAGAAAGAGAGGCTGAGATTACGAGGAGCGCTGACGTAGATAGGGTTGGATTGCGTTCTAACAGATAACCCCACGCAGCTCCTGTATAATGGTCAATCCATAGCCTTATCTGGATCCCCTGTATAGATGCTAGAGTGTTAGTCTACCTGGGCAGAGCACGGAAGCTGAATGTGAGAGGGAGGAGAGGGGTCGCCAGGCATTACCATATAAATGACCATATCTGATACAAGCAAATGTATGTTTGTTTGTGTGTTTTTGTCCATGTACAGTGGGGCAAAAAAGTATTTCGTCAGCCACCAATTGTGCAAGTTCTCCCACTTAAAAATATGAGAGAGGCCTGTAATTTTCATCATAGGTACACTTCAACTATGACAGACAAAATGAGAAAAAAATCCAGAAAATAACATTGTAGGATTTTTTATGAATTTATTTGCAAATTATGGTGGAAATAAGTATTTGGTCAATAACAAAAGTTTATCTGAATACTTTGTTATATACCCTTTGTTTGCAATGACAGAGGTCAAACATTTTCTGTAAGTCTTCACAAGGTTTTCACACACTGTTGCTGGTATTTTGGCCCATTCCTCCATGCAGATCTCCTCTAGAGCAGTGATGTTTTGGGGCTGTTGCTGGGCAACATGGACTTTCAACTCCCTCCAAAGATTTTCTATGGGGTTGAGATCTGGAGACTGGCTTCCAGGACCTTGAAATGCTTCTTACGAAGCAACTCATTTTACCGGGTGGTGTGTTTGGGATCATTGTCATGCTGAAAGACCCAGCCACGTTTCATCTTCAATGCCCTTGCTGATGGAAGGAGGTTTTCATCAAAATCTTACATGGCCCAATTCATTCTTTCCTTTACACGGATCAGTCGTCCTGGTCCCTTTGCAGAAAAACAGCCCCAAAGCATGATGTTTCCACCCCCATGCTTCACAGTAGGTATGGTGTCCTTTGGATGCAACTCAGCATTCTTTGTCCTCCAAACAAGACGAGTTGAATTTTTACCAAAAAGTTATATTTTGGTTTCATCTGACCATATGACATTCTCACTTTCTTCTTCTGGATCATCCAAATGCTCTTTAGCAAACTTCAGACGGGCCTGGACATGTACTGGCTTAAGCAGGGGGACACGTCTGGCACTGCAGGATTTGAGTCCCTGGCGGCGTAGTGTGTTACTGATGGTAGGCTTTGTTACTTTGGTCCCAGCTCTCTGCAGGTCATTCACTAGGTCCCCCCGTGTGGTTCTGGGATTTTTGCTCACCGTTCTTGTGATCATTTTGACTCCACGGGGTGAGATCTTGCGTGGAGCCCCAGATCGGGGGAGATTATCAGTGGTCTTGTATGTCTTCCATTTCCTAATAATTTCCTAATAATTGCTCCCACAGATTTCTTCAAACCAAGCTGCTTACCTATTGCAGATTCACTCTTCCCAGCCTGGTGCAGGTCTACAATTTTGTTTCTGGTGTCCTTTGAGAGCTCTTTGGTCTTGGCCATAGTGGAGTTTGGAGTGTGACTGTTTGAGGTTGTGGACAGGTGTCTTTTATACTGATAACAAGTTCAAACAGGTGCCATTAATACAGGTAACGAGTGAAAGACAGAGGAGACTCTTAAAGAAGAAGTTACAGGTCTGTGAGAGCCAGAAATCTTGCTTGTTTTTAGGTGACCAAATACTTATTTTCCACCATAATTAGCAAATAAATTCATTAAAAATCCTACAATGTGATTTTCTGGATTTCTTTTCTCATTTTGTCTGTCATATTTGAAGTGTACCTATGATGAAAATTACAGGCCTCTCTCATCTTTTTAAGTGGGAGAACTTGCACAATTGGTGGCTGACTGAATACTTTTTTGCCCCACTGTATGTGTGTGCGTACGTGAGAGAAGTGGTTTTTGCATCTTTATGTATTAATCATGATAGAAATAATTATGGTGTAGAAACATTGGGAGCAGAAAAACAGCATTTGTTAGCCATCTGTCTTCAATCCCACCCTGTTAGATGAGATGAGAAAATATACATTTTATAGTGGGAAACACCAACCAAGCTGCCTTGTAACCAGAGACAGGATTGGGAGACGAAATACACCCATACTGTTCCATACTCTGGAAGGCTGCTTCAGACAGATGTTACTATGGCACTTAATTAACTCACCAGCATTAGCCAAAGTATTTGTTTCTTCATCCAGATATTAGTCTATTGATTAATTGGTGAAGGGATGGATCGTAGACGCTAAATAAATCCAACTGGGTCCTAGTTTGGGCTCAGGGCTGGCCATTAGTCTGCCTGACAGTTCCACTATGGAACACAGGGAAGAGAGATGGGGATAAAAATAGAGGGAGTGGAGGAATAGAGGGGAGTAAGGAGAGGGCAGTATTAGGGGTTAACAGAAGTCACAGACCCCATCCCCCAAGCTCCTTTCTTCAGCTATCTTATAGATAGAGCTCAGAAAAAAATTCCTCTTTGCTTCCATCTCCAGTCAGGTCTCTATGAAAGCATTATCACAACAGTGGTTTCCATTACAGCTGAAGAGCTGCTCATTAAAATGATTTGTGATGAATGATTGATGGATGTTGCTTGATTCTGTGTGAATCTCTGTCTACCCTGTAGAGTCCACTCAGTGACATGTAGAATTGTGAGTAAGCTATAAAACAGGGGTGTAATTCCAACATCCATTAGAATACAGGGGGCAGTCCGTTATAAAGAACACTTAACCTGCCTGGCAGTAAGCCTGCTGAGTGTGCTTCACGTGACTGCTAACCAAGCCTAGCTCCAGGGACTTTTTATCAGTGGACAACCACACTCTGTCAAAAATAAATCAAAGTGCATGGATGCGTCGTGTGGCCTTTTGATTGTAGAGAGAGTATTTTTCTTAATGTCAAAGTGTCTCATTTCATCTATTGGTGTGAGTCTGTGTGGTCTCAGACTCCATACCACAGTATCACATTATGTCCTTCTGTTCCCTGCTAATGAATGACTCCTCCATTTTATGGCTGTCAAATAAAGCACCAATAATGGATTTACATCTTTGTAAGCGGGGAAAACACACAGCCGCTCTGCCTTCAATTGGTTATGCCTCTCACTAAAACTCCAATTAGTCCTGACAGGCCTTTTCTGTGGAGCGGAAAGTTTTCACTGTGCTATTTCTCCCGGTAATGAGATTGATTTGAGAACGCTCGCCTACGTCCAGGGCGACGTTGGGACATGGAGCAGAGAGTCATCAGGGAGTTTCTCTCTGAGAGGAGAGTTGAGCTGCTGCTTGCTGCTGCTTATTCAACAGTTTGTTTGGTTCTCTTTAACAATGAGGAGGAACACAACAGAGATGGTCGACAGCTACTGTAGCACACAAACAATGAGACTAGCTGGACATCCTGCTTATCCAAATTGGGGCATTGTTGAATTGACCTTGTTGTTTCTCTCAAGTATCAGTAAAAGAGAACATACCTATGACTTAGCCTTTGGGCTATACAAAATTGTTGTCACAGATGTAAACTGTAGAGGTAAATACAAGTTATTTTCTGTGAATATCATGCAGTCATTGAATTGTTCCACTTGGGAGGCGGTACAGGTTACAGTCAACTCCTCTGTGTTTTGATGCATGTTATTAAATACCAGGCCAGGTCGTAATTAGATTGTGTCAGGCTCATGCATCATTTTAATTGATACCCACATTGTGCCACATGTCCCTGCTGTTTGTGCAATCAGCAATTACTAAATAGGTTCACTCTTGCCTGAATTTGTTGACTAACTGCAATATTATGTTGGGTCTATTGCCATATAGTCATTATAATAAATTTGGGGGTCCATAATTCTATAATGAGAAATATTACTAAATCTATAGTAAATCCCAACCATGCTATTTACGCTATATGTTTTGGAATAAAGGCAAACTATGAGTTGTACATATGGGATCAATATCATGCCAAATGTATTCCCAAATATAAATCACCAATCCACAAAGTAAATCATTTTCCACAAATGTAAATGGCTATCCACAAATGCAATTCACTATCCACAAGCAAACACCTTCTATTTGTAAATTGATATATTGCATTAGATTTTTTTTTTTTATAACTGCAGATATGCAGGTTATTTCCAAGCGCCTTAAGTAAAATGACTACCATAAAGACAAAAAGTTCTCACGCATAGAAAGCGATTTGTAGTCGTAGAAAAAAAGTTGAGCCCATAAAAGTTGATCCCAATGATGCTGTTGACCCGGATCACTGGTTGCTGCGGAAAAGGAGGCGGTGTGAAATGGCTAGCTAGTTAGCAGTGCGCTCTAATAGCGTTTAAATCGGTAATGACACCCACTCTGAGACCATGAAGTAGTTGTTTCCCCCGCAGCTTTTGTGGAGCGATTGGTAACAATGCTTTGAGGGTGACTGTTGTGAGCAGACTGTTGTGAGCAAAATGTGAAATGCTGTTTTTTTTACATTGGATAAAAGTAGAGGCTCAGAGCTAAAAGTACACTTCAGCTTTACATTTGTGGATTGGTAATTTTCATTTGTGGATACATTTGGCATGGTATTGATCCCATACATACAATTAATCTCAGTGGAAGCTAATCAAATAGAGGTAGCTTTAGTTTTATAAACAACCTCCATTTTCAAGACAGATTCTTTGGGAAATGCAGGAGTTTTAGGCTTACCGGCTGGCAGAGTGGATTAGGTTGCCAATTACAGTGAGAAAGTCACATTTCTCCAGTCTTATTTAGACTAGAGATGGTGCAGAGTATAATGGGGGGGTTCGAGAATGGGAGAACAAGAAGGATGTGGAGAGACGTGACAGAATGGAAAGAGAACAGAGAAAAAGAGGAGGGATTGTAACGTTCGTTATTGCAAGAATGGTCGGACCAAGATGCAGCAGGTTAATAATTTTTATCTATGATAACTGGCACAAAACAAGAAAGAGTAACAAACGAATCATCCAGCTTTGTAGGGCAACAATACAAAATCAAGATCCCACAAACAACTGGTGGAAAAAGGCTGCCTAAATATCATAGAAAATGATACACAGCTGCCTCTATTTGGGAACCATACCAGGCCAAAAGAAAAGAACAAACTATACTACCCACCCTAGTCTTAAAGTTGTTGTAATGTTGTTGTAATGTGCGTTCCTTTTAGCATTTTAAAGTTTGCCGCTAAATTGGCTCATTAGTCTGTTTAACCTCTCTGGGATCTGTGGGACGGTAGCGTCCCACCTGGCCAAGAGCCTATGAAGATCTATAAAAATCTAACTTTCATGAAATCACACATGCAAGATAGCAAATTAAAGCTACACTTGTTGTGAATCCAGCCAACATGTCAGATTTCAAAAAGGCTTTTCGGCAATAGCAAACGATGCTATTATCTGAGGATAGCACCATAGTAAACAAAGAGAGAGAAGCATATTTCAACCCTGCAGGCGCGACACAAAACGCAGAAATAAAAATATAATTAATACGTTACCTTTGATGAGCTTCTTTTGTTGGCACTCCAATATGTCCCATAAACATCACAAATGGTCCTTTTGTTCGATTAATTCCGTCGATATATATCCAAAATGTCCATTGATTTGGCAAGTTTGATCCAGAAAAACATTGGTTCCAACTTGAGCAACATGACTACAAAATTTCTCAAAAGTTACCAGTAAATTCTGCCAAAACATTTCAAACTACTTTTGTAATGCAACTTTAGGTATTTTTTAACATAAATAATCAATAAAATTGAAGATGGGATGATCTGTGTGCAATACAGGAGTAAAACAAACTGTAGCTAGCTTTCTGGTCACGCGCCTCTATCTAACAGTACACTTCAAGTGACCCTCGTTCAAGATGGCTGTACTTCTTCATTACACAAATGAAAAACCTCAACCAATTTCTAAAGACTGTTGACATCCAGTGGAAGCGATAGGAACTGCAAGAAGGTCCCTTAGAAATCTGGAAACAAAAATCTGAATGGTTTGTCCTCTGGGTTTCACCTGCTAAATGAGCTCACAGACATGATACAAACAGTTTTAGAAACTTCAGTGTTTTCTATCCAAATCTACTAATAATATGCATCTTATCTTCTGGGGATGAGTAGCAGGCAGTTGAATTTGGGGATGCATTTCACCCGGACGTGAAAATACTGCCCCCTGTCACCAAGAAGTTAAATGTTTGAACATCTAGGAAGAGGAAATGAAAATGGGAGAGAGACTACTTTAATTCTGCAGAGGAGAGGCAAGGCAAACTCTCCCATGGTGCCTTGGTTCATTAGCCCTTATTTGCTTAACGAGCAGCTCTGCTTCCTTTGCTGTAATTAGACAGCTTCCCCTGACCTGGCAGAGCCCCCTCCTTACCTCTGTGAGCCTGGCTCCTCTTGATATGCAGGAGGGGGCTCCCAACACTGTCTCTCACTGGCTGCTGCCAAAGCTATGGGGCTGAGCAAACCTCCATGCTGCCCAGCTTATACTCACCTTGTGTTCTTTACCCTTTCATTTAGGATAGGTGGTTTCTATAGCTCGAGGCATGTCAACAACCCTCTTTGAAATATGCATTAAGGTTTGGACACACCTACTCATTCAAGGGTTTTCCTTTATTTTTTGAATATTTTCTACATTGTAGAACAATAGTGAATACATAAAAACTATGAAATAACACATATGGAATCATATAGTAACCAAAAGTGTTAAACAAATCAAAATATATTTTAGATTTTAGATTCTTTGAAGTAGCCACCCTTTGCCAAGATGACAGCTTTGCACACTCTTGGCATTCTCTCAAATAATTTAATGAGGAAAGTTTTTCCAACAGTGTTGGAGGAGTTCCCACATATGCGGAGCACTTGCTGCTTTTCCTTCACTCAGGAGTCCAATTCTTCCCCCAAAAAAATCTCAATTGTGGTGAGATCAGGTGATTGTGGAGGCCAGGTCATCTGATGCAGAACTCCATCACTCTCTTTGATCAAATAGCCCTTACACAGCCTGGAGGTGTGTTTTGAGTAATTGTCCTGTTGAAAAACAAAGGACAGTCCCACTAAGTGCAAACCAGATGGGATGGCGTATCGCTGCAGAATGCTGTGGTAGCCATGCTGGTTAAGTGTGCCTTGAATTCTAAATAAATCACAGACAGTGTCACCAGTAAAGCACCATCACACCGTCACACCTCCTCCATGCTTCACAGTGGGAACCACACATGCAGAGATAATCCGTTCACCTACGCTGTGTCTCACAAAGAACCAAAAATCTCAAATTTGGACTCATCAGATCAAAGGACAGATTTCCACTGGTCTAATGTCCATTGCTCATGTTTCTTGGCCCAAGCAAGTCTCTTCTTATTATTGGTGTCCTTTAGTAGTGGTTTCTTTGCAGCAATTCGACCATGAAGGTCTGATTCACTCAGTCTCCTCTGAACAGTTGATGTTGAGATGTGCCTGTTACTCTGTGAAGCATTTATTTGGGCTGCAATGTCTGAGGTGAAGTTAACTCTAATGAACTTATCCTCTGTAACAGAGGTGACTCTGGGTCTTCCTTTCCTGTGGAAGTCCTCTTGAGAGCCAGTTTCATCAGAGCGCTTGATGGTTTTTACAACTGCACTTACTGAAATGTTCTGTATTAACAGACCTTAATGTCTTAAAGAAATGAGGGACTATCATTTCTCTTTGCATATTTAAGCTGTTCTTGACATAATATGAACTTTGTCTTTTACCAAATAGAGCTATATTCTGTTTACCACCCCTACCGTGTCACGACACAACTGATTGTCTCAAATGCATTTAGAAGGAAAGAAATTCCACAAATTAACTTTTAAGAAGGAACACCTGTTATTAATTTAAATGCATTCCAGGTGACTACCTCATGAAACTGCTGGAAAGAAAGCCAAGAGTGTGCGAAGCTGACATCAAGGCAAAGGGTGGCTACTTTGAAGAATCTACAATATAAAATATATTTAGATTTGTATTTTTTTTAACACTTTTTTGCTTACTACTTGATTCCATGTGTGTTTTTTCATAGTTGTGATGTCTTCACTATTATTCTACAGTGTAGAAAATAGGATAAATAAATGAAAACTCTTGAATGAGTTGGTGTGTCCAAACTTTTGACTGATACTGTATATTTTTCAACTTACATCACACATTTTTCTATTGTTCTCTAATCATGAGACAAAACGAGACGTTATTTAATTCACTGCTTCTGGCTACCTCTTATTCTATATTGACCTTAACAGCAATGCATTCACTATTCCCTTTGACTATATGCTGCTAGGCTGGCATACATCACAGGCGTAAGAGAGATTAACATACTCCGCACTTTGCTGACTGTTCTTTGCATGACTCTGCGGTTTTCCAGTGTCTGAGTGACTTAGGGAATGTGGTAAGTAGAGTGAGACCCTCACCAGACTGATCTCACACCCAGCCCTCACCATGTGAGGTTGAGGATGTATCTCCATCCAACCCAGAACTATATCTGTGGCCCATAGCAACATGGCAGCATGGCTGCAATACTGGGTGTTCCTGGGTAATTAAACCGTCTCCCACAGGCAGACTCCTTGGAGAGGAAAGGGCTCCCATGGTGTTCTGGCTAATTGAGTATCAGTGTTGCCCTTTGCTGCAGTCAATGACCAAAAGCGCCCTCTTTGGCTTGCTTCATAGGTGGAAGGTTATTAATATTTTTCATCATTTCGTACGAAAATCCAGTGTTTCTATGTCAAACAGTTGTGCTATATTTCAGTCTTCTGTGAAGTATATAAAGTATAATATTGGAATTCAAACTTAAAATGGAATGAACATCTACTCTATATCTGACATGGTACAGGTATCTTCTTTTAAGCCCATAACGATGCGTGTGAAGAGTATACTTTGTTTTCAAAGTAGATTTGTTTAAGACTGTCAAGAATCACTCTGTGTGACCCTGATTTAGCTCCCTGCAGTAAAAGGTTAACACTAACTGGCTCCATTCTCTGAAGGACCAATGGCTACGTATACCTCTGGGACCAGGCTTGAACTAGCAACCTCAGGGTGCTCTCTCCCTCTATCTAGCTCTTTGCTCTCCCATCCTCTCTCTTAGTTTTCTCTCTCCCTCACCTTCTTCCCCCCTCTTTCTTCATCTGAGACTTTCTCTCCTCGTGTGTACAGACTACAGAGGCAGAGGTCTATGTCCTTGAAACACCACCTACTTCCCAGTTCCCACGTTGCATCATTATGAAGCTCCTACCTCTCCTTGACCTGATTTCTCTATGAGAACATTGAGAAACTGTGAAATGAGGAGTATGTGAGAGAAAGTGCCTTTCATTTATATCATTTCAAGAACAACCATTTTATGAAATTTACATTAGCCATCTCACTCAGAAAGTAACCAATTAACCTTTTATACTCTGGCTTGACTCCATTACATTATCTCTAAATGTATATTTGGAGTAGAGCCTTACTTGTTCCAGTACTTGTTTGTAATACCTCTCAGTATGTCTGAGGCTCAGGCATCTACAGTGAGGGTTGATTTTAATATGTCAGGACATGGCTTGGTTCTGCTGCAGAATGAACCTGCGGTAACAGAAGCTATTAAGAGGGGAGACAGGGATCGTTGTGTTTTTCACGCTTGGTCTGATGCCAGTAATGAATCCACAGCTCTGTCTGCTGACTGACCAATCTGACCAACTAAACACATACCAATACTGAGACCACTGCAGAATGCTGGTGGTCTGGCCTCTTCTGCTGTGACAAGAATAATGGGTTAATACCACTGTGTCCATGATGTGGTGGATCAAATGCACTTTCTTCTGTTATTTTAGATAGAAGAGATTACATTGGTCTGATAAAATGCATTGGCTACTGTTACTGTGAACAAATCTATGAGGATATCTTCAATCAACTACCATTACCAGTTTGTGTTTGAGCTTGGGTTTTAGATAGCTACAGGTAGCTAATCAAGATCATTTTCAACCATTAAATGACCGAATGGAATACTTTCCAGTCGGTTAAATGTGGTAGAACATCAGGGATTGAATGTCACAATGTGGCAGTTGCTGGATATTTTGCCTTCTCCATATTGTCAAACAATCATAGTCCAATATGTATCTACAGGTGGCCATGTGTTCAGCAGGGCTGTCACAAATAGTGATCTAATTATAAGTCTCTGTGTTGGCAAAGCCGGGAGGGGGGTTGATGACTGGAGCTAGTGGGGCGGAGAGAACTTTGCTGATGCTGACTGCGATTGAAATTGACAAGACAAGCGCCCCTCTTTTCAACCCCGCCATGTTACACTAGGCTGATTTCACTGTTTGACTGCAGGTATGTATTGTGCTGTGCTGTGCTGTGGGGTGTAGGAGGCTCGCAGGGTGAGCTGTTGGCCCAGTGGAGTGTAAATGGAGCCTTAGGGGTGGTATCCCATGGTGGAACAACACAACACACGATTCTCTCCCTGGCCCAGTGTGGATGATGTTTGCTCCCTCCACTGGGACTCATTGGTTGTGTGACTGATGCAGAGCTAGATGCCCAAATCTCCCCAGGCTTCAGTGATTACAGATTGAATTGTCTCCTCTGTCAGGCAAGATGTCTGTGGTCTGTTCACTAGGTGGTGGCAGCCAACAGGGACTTGGATGGGGTTGTTGTGTAAGTATAGGGCCTGGATCTTCAGAATAATGGCTGTATTTGCAGCAGTATATATTGCCCACGCTGTGATTAGCATGTGGTGATCATGCTGAATCACCACAGGTGAGAAAAAGAAAGTTAGCTACTTAGAATTCTGTCATATTCTTCAACTTCAGAAGAAGTCCACTTTATCCTCCATGTCTCTCTCCAGTCTTTCCCTCCCACTGAGAGAATGAAATGAGTTTGAAATGAACCAGTGTAGATAAAATGAATTTGATGGATCGAGAATGAGGGAGGACTCAATGTCCCTCTTACCTTTTAAAAGTCTCTCTCTCGTTCTTTCTCTTCCTCAATTTTTTCTCTCTGTCTATCTCTCTCAACTCTCTCTCTTTCTCTCCTTTCTTCATATTTGGATTTGATGTTAATTCTGAATTTCCACTTTGAGGAGGGAAACAAGTGATGGTAAACTCTTTTGCATTTTTACTGTTCAGGACTAAACTGAAAAGAAAACGGATTACCACTATAACCACTATTTCCTGTTGCTGTTATCTAATGTTAATGCTTCAATTGTTTTTACTCCCCCCAACACATTCAGCACGTTATACTTCATTGTCTACCTTTCTACGATCAAATTTACCCTTCTAATAATCCTAATAATCATCATAATAATAATCATTAGCCTACAATAATAATAATAATATATGAAATTAATTTGGTGTGGTTATGATTTAATGTGATAAGTTACATCACATCATATTCAATATTGACAGGCATAAATCATTTTATGATTATGTGTAATCTAGAAATAAATTATGGCATTCCTGTATGCACCCACATCAGATAAAAAACTCAACCTTCAAAGATACTAGTTTATACAGGAATGCCCAGGTTGACATGGAAATATATTTTAAGAAACAATTACTGGACCTTGTAAGAGAAAAATATTACAATTTTGCAAATAGGTGAGTAAGCATATTGTCCCAAATGGAGCAGGGAGTCGGGTATTAATATCAATGAACAATCTGACCCATGAAATCATAACTCTTGATTGAAAAGGAGGATAGATAATTATTAATATGATATATATAGCAGAAATATCCCCAGCCATGCAGTGTAATAATAAGTCATTCAATATTCGCAGTATATTATAGCTGTGTGTCAATCAAGTAAGAATGTGAAAGCAAATTGCCTTACCTTAGCCTTAGGACCCTGAGGAAATCGGCAGGTCGCTGCAGGAAAGGTGCGCGCAGTGATTTGTATGCACTGCCTCTCATTGCACGCGTATAGTCCATTTGATAGCGGCTCTGTATTCACAGGTAGAGCGGGATTAGGCATTTACTCCAGGGGACCCTCTCGGGTTTGGCCGCATTCTCGTTGATTTATCTCACATCTGAACGCGATTTCTCTTCCTTTCACCATTGCCTCTCGTTTCGGTGCCAACGCAAGGGCATTTAACCGGTAAAGGGGACATTTGCAAACGTTTTACAAAAAGTATGGACCAGTTGTAGATCAAACAAACAGTGAACAACTAAACAGCCGAAGAACGACCGAAAAGAAGGTGAGTTATTGAGTTATTCAACCACTTGCACAAGCAGCAGAGGTTAATTGTGACAACGTGATATGGCGCGGTCTGAAAAGTTCAAATCTCCTTCGTCTAATGGTGTAGTAGTGAAGACACATTTATAAGCCTATGAATTGTGAAAGAAAATGACTCAACCTGTTGATTAACTAATCTGAGTAGAGAGAGAGAGTGTGTATGTGTGTGTGTGTGTGTGTGTGTGTGTGTGTGTGTGTGTGTGTGTGTGTGTGTGTGTGTGTGTGTGTGTGTGTGTGTGTGTGTGTGTGTGTGTGTGTGTGTGTGTGTGTGTGTGTGTGTGTGTGTGTGTGTGTGTGAGAGAGAGAGAGAGAGAGAGAGAGAGAGAGAGAGAGAGAGAGAGAGAGAGAGTTAAAGATGGGGGGTTAACGGTAGCCTAATAGTGTGAATCTAGGCTACATTATTCGTTTCGATTTAAATATATTGATGACACATTCATTTTGTGCCTATAGGTTACACTTCCAGTTCGTCTAATGAAACAAGATGCTTGAAGAAAGCCGATCATATTTTCGTTGTCTATTTTTACTCGTTTAGGTTACATAAACATTTTTTATGGGAGTTTATTAATTAGTAATTTACGTGGCATGGATGTGTAATCTATACCCTGCATTTGTTAGGTAATTCTCACGGGAGGACAGTGTTGATAGACCTCTGGAGAACAGTCATTATCATTTAAGTTTAATTTTAAGATATGCTATTAAACACTAATTATCCCAGTTCCCACCCATAGTTTCTCACCTATGATCATTGGTAAATGAAGCCACCTTAGGGCCTGTACCAATTTTGCAATATAGTAGAATTGGAACTATGCCAGTCTGTAGTTTCTCTTGTGCTCTATATTGCACAATGGAGGACTGCATACCTTAGCGATAGAAAGTTGTTCCGCAGATGCAGCACATTACGACAAGAGCTGTCCATTCATTGTGGTGCTGAAAGTTAGAATGGCCATTTTTAGACTGGGTGATGCAGAGAATACATGTAATAGTAGTTAAAATTGTATTCTAAGGATTGTCATAATATCTTTGTCTTTTATTCCGGTGGGTCCATATATTGTCACGCTTTGCACATAATAGCATGGAAACTATTGCTACAATATCAGTGAAGTGTAGCCTACATGTATCACACCAGTGGTGCTTGATAGAGGGATTAAAATGAAACCTAATGTTTCTTGAACTTCTCCTCCTCCTTCATTGACATTGCATGCTTGTCACTTTATCTTGGGGAGATTAATTATATGTGATTACAGAGTTTCTTGTATTATCCGTTTGAGGGCCTGCCCTTACCCCTCATAATGGAACACACACACACACACACACACACACACACACACACACACACACACACACACACACACACACACACACACACACACACACACACACACACACACACACACACACACACACACACACACACACACACACACACAAATTGGTATTTGTCTGGTTATTCACTCTGTCAGTTTTATTCAATAAGAATGAAGCAAATGGAATTAACTTACTCAAAACACATCACCTCTTGGTTCCTCCTTTGGGTATATTTATTTGATTTCCTCTACCAATAAAGCATAGTATGCCCACTTCCTATTACACATTCCCCACTATGATACCAGCTTTCAGCCATTAATAAAGTCAGTCACACAGTTTATACTTTAATTTTCTATTTCTTTGAGAGACTATAGACTTTTCATTATTAAATGTGATGTATCATGGGAAACTACAGGGGAGGAAGAGGGAAGTACTTGTGTTGACTGTACCCTTCTACCTCCTCCTGTTGCCTGTCATGACCGACATCACTCATCCAAATCACAGACTGACACAGGGCATGTGCAGTCATGTGAATGTGGAACTGCATTGAATTTCAATAAAATATCCTTATGCATTATTGATGGAGACATAATACAATGTGTTTATAGCTGTGTAATGATTACAGAAAGGGAGTTGACTAGGGCAGATACTGGTCATTTCATTCCACTATCGACTGACTGACATGTCTGGGAGGGGTTTTCCCCTCATGCTCATTTCACTGCAACGGATAAATGTTGGTTGTTCCTGTCTGTCTCAGAGATGGACAGCCACTGGCCTATCAGTTGGACTGATGTGCAAAAGCCCAAAATCAGGAAAAGGGATGTTGAGAAATGACAGACAGACGGTCTGACGATTGACAGGCTGACAGACAGAGAACCTAAAAAGGGTAAAACTATGAAAGAAAAAGTAATACTGAGAGTAATGTGCACTTATTTTCCAGATTCATATTTTTACACTATTTTGTGTTGGTGTAATGTCTTTGTAATTCGAGACTGGGAAAGGCAAAGTGTGTATATTTCAGAGTGTGTGTGTTTCTCTCCTGATCCCTACAGCGTATTCCAAGCAGAGCGTCTATATTTCCCTGGAGAGATTTGTCTTCTCTGTGTCTCCCATCTCTTTCTCTCTAAGGGACTGTTGCTACGCCACGTCACTCCACCATTATTGAATTTCTCACTTTTCAGAAGCAAAATGTCTTTCACATTATAAAGGTGTGGAGAGGTGGAGAGGCTGCTTGCTTATTCAGTCTGGTAATGCAGTATCTCAGCCTTGGAAAAGACGAGATAGATTAATATTCATGAGTAGTTATTTTGGAAGGCATTTTTATGCTTCACTGTGGGGGCAAAATGAGTTTGCCTTGGAAAACAAGCCTTTGTGAGGCTGAGAGCTCGTCAGACGTCAATATTCAGTATCAAGACAAATGTGGGCAAATGGTTCTCGGTGGGGGACTGTCTGCTGTAATTAAAGAAGAGCTGACACAGACTCAGACTCAGACTGTTTCTATGATTGTCTCTCTGTATGTGCTGATGATTGTCTGCATTACTTTGTTTAAAGGGAAGAAGACAAAGAAGAGAAAAGAAAGGAAGTAAAATAGAGTGAGACAAAGATAAAGAAAATAGCTGAGAGAAAGAAAAAAGGAAAGATGTTTGAAGTAGGGCCAACAATAAGACAGGCACACAGGGTGAAAGAAAGAATGAAGGATGATGGACACAGAGAGAGAAATAACGCAAAGTTAGTAAAGAAGAGACAAAAAGAGAGAAAGGGAATGAACGATGGTTTGTGACAATTGTCTGGCCGTTCAATCAAAATGCTCTATTTACTGGGTGCTCTTCTGTGCTTCTCACCACTCAGTTGGTACACATGTTCTAGGAGATGGATGTTTTGGGTAATGACCCATATCCAATGTATGGACTTTGTCCTCCTCAATTGCCATAAGAAGTGAGTTATAATTCATGGCTTCTGCTCCCGGGTCGCCCAGGGGGAATCGATATCAGCGCACCTCCATTGCCAAGATGCCACCTTATCATTGTCCAGGCCATTGTTGTAATGTGGGGCTACTTGGCAAGTGGTTCTCCCCTTAATGTGGAATAATGACAGCTGGACATTTTATTTTTCCGTTTGTTGATTGAGTGCCTTTTTATTGAATTTCCATTTAAGCGGTTGTTTCTCCAAACCTTCCCCTCCTTTCATTTCACAGCAGAGAGACACTCTTCACCCCTGCCGTTGGCTGCGCTGACAAATAGAAAACAGAATCTCAGGCAATGTGTCCAATTATTATTATATAAAAATAAAAAAAGTGTTTACATATAGTTTAAGTCGTAAGTTTACATACACCTTAGCCAAATACATTTATCACAATTCCTCACATTTAATCCTAGTAAATATTCCCTGTCTTAGGTCAGTTAGGATCACCACTTTATTTTAAGAATGTGAAATGTCAGAATAATAGTAGAGAGAATGATTTATTTAAGCTTTTATTTATTTCACCACGTTCCCAGTGGGTCAGAAGTTTACATACACTCAATTATTATTTGGTAGCATTGCCTTTAAATTGTTTAACTTGGGTCAAACGTTTCGGGTAGCCTTCCACAAGCTTTCCACAATACATTTGGTGAATTTTGGCCCATTCCTCCTCACAGAGCTGGTGTAACTGGGTCAGGTTTGTAGGCCTCCTTGCTCGCACATGCTTTTTCAGTTCTGCCCACAAATTTTCTATAGGATTGAGGTAAGGGCTTTGTGATGGCCACTCCAATACATTGACTTTGTTGGCCTTAAGCCATTTTGCCACAACTTTGGAAGTATGCTTGGGGTCATTGTCCATTTGGAAGATCCATTTGCAACGAATCTTTAACTTCTTGACTGATGTCTTGAGATGTTGCTTAAAAATATCTACATGATTGTCCTCCCTCATGATGCCATCTATATTAGTCACTCCTGCAGCAAAGCACCCCCACAACATGATGCTGCCACCCCCATGCTTCACGGTTGGGATGGTGTTCTTCGGTTTGCAAGCCTCCCCCTTTTTCCTCCAAACATAACGATGGTCATTATGGTCAAACAGTTCTATTTTTGTTTCATCAGACCAGAGGACATTTCTCCAAAAAGTACAATCTTTGTCCACATGTGCAGTTGCAAACCGTAGTCCTACTTTTTTAATGTTGGTTTTGGAGCAGTGGCTTCTTCCTTGCTGAGCGGCCTTTCAGGTTATGCCAATATAGGACTCGTTTAACTGTGAATATAGATACTTTTGTACCTGTTTCCTCCAGCATCTTCACAAGGTCCTTTGCTGTTGTTCTGGGATTGATTTGCACTTTTTGCACCAAAGTACATTCATCTCTAGGAGACAGAACTCCTCCATCCTGAGTACTATGACGGCTGCGTCGTCCCATGGTGTTTATACTTGCGTACTATTATTTGTACAATGAACGTGGTACCTTCAGGCATTTGGAAATTGCTCCCAAGGATGAACCAGACTTGTGGAGGTCTATCATTTTTTTTCTGAGGTCTTGGCTGATTTCTTTTGATTTCCCCATGATGTCAAGCAAAGAGCCACTGAGTTTGAAGGTAGGCCTTGAAATACATCCACAGGTACACCTCCAATTGACTCAAATGATGTCAATTAGCCTATCAGAAGCTTCTAAACCCATGACATCATTTTCTGGAATTTTACAAGCTGTTTAAAGGCACAGTCAACTGAGTGTATGTAAACTTCTGACCCACTGGAATTGTGAGACAGTGAATTAATCTGTAAACAATTGTTGGAAAACTTACTTGTGTCATGCACAAAGTAGATGTCCTAACCTACTTGCCAAAACTGTTAACCTCTCTGGGATATGTGGAACGCTAGCGTCCCACCTGGCCAAAAGCCAGGGAAAATGCAGAGCGCCAAATTCAAATAAATTACTTACCTTTGACAAGCTTCTTTTGTTGGCACACCTATATGTCCCATAAACATAACAAATGGTCCTTTTGTTCGATTAATTCCATCGATATATATCCAAAATGTCCATTTATTTGGCACGTTTGATCCAGAAAACACTGGTTCCAACTTGAGCAACGTGACTACAAAATATCTCAAAAGTTACCTGTAAACTTTGCCAAAACATTTCAAACTACTTTTATAATACAACTTTAGGTATTTTTTCTGTGTTCAATACAGGAGGAAAACAAACTGTAGCTAGCTTTCTGGTCACGCACCTCTATCTAACAGTACACTACAAGTGACCCTCGTTCTGAACAGGGCTACTTCTTCATTACACAAAGGAAAAACCACAACCAATTTCCAAAGACTTGTGACATCCAGTGGAAGCGGTAGGAACTGCAAGCAAGTGCCTTAGAAATCTGGATTCCCAATGAAAAACCATTGAAAAGAGTGACCTCAAAAAAACAAAAATCTGAATGGTTTGTCCCCGGGGTTTCGCCTGCTAAATAAGTTCTGTTATACGCACAGACATGATTCAAACAGTTTTAGAAACTTCAGAATGTTTTCTATCCAAATCTACTAATAATATGCATATCTTATCTTTTGGGGATGAGTTGCAGGCAGTTGAATTTGGACATGCATTTAATCTGGACTTGAAAATACTGCCCTCTGTCACCAATAAGTTTTTAACAAGACATGTGTGGAGTGGTTGAAAAACTAGTTTTAATGACTCCAACATAAGTGTATGTAAACTTCCGACTTCAACTGTACATATGTCCTTAGTCATACCAGGAATCATTAATAGATGGTTATTCATTAATTTTTGGTCAATTGAGATGGAGATGTGTATGGCTGATAAGTGAGAACTGTGTTAAAACCTGTGTGTGTTGTGTGTTACTAACATGCTGTGTTGGTGTGTTGATGTGTTATGTTGTGTTCCAGCATCTATCCACAGACATAACAGAATCAGCTAAGAGGTCATCAGCCTGCAGTCCAGTCAGACAGATCATCATCTGTAACCCCTGGCGACAGACCTTCTCACTAAGCCTACCCTACTCAGCCTTATGACTGTCTATCATTCTCGCTGACAGGCCCCCAGTATCACTCTACCTCTCTGATAGTTTTAATACATCCTGTCTCGCTCTATTAGCCCCTGTAATGCAGTGTCATAAGAATGGCTGACTGGCTGTAGAGCGCGACTGCATCCATCTCCTGTCTGTCTCCCCACAGACAGGCCCATTCCTCTCTGACAATGGCCTTTTCTCCATTGGATTTGCTCAACTCCTGTGTCCTCTCTTCTTCTTCCTCTCTCGCCTCCTTTTTGAAAAAGGTCAAAGGTGATCGAGGAGAGGGAACGTGGACGAAAATGCACTTGCATGAAATTAGACTCTCCTTCTCCACTCGCCCATCATAAAGCAAATTACGTTTACAGTGGTGAATCCCAAAATAAATGTTTAGACTGGTAAAAACAAATTAAGTTAGTTGTGCAAGACATTTAATAGATACAACTTTAAGTAGCATATTGTTTTTAAATGTGTGCATGCTTTTCTCCTCTGACAATACAAAAGCTGTTTTCAAAAGGGGTGTGGCAGATTTGATAACTCTTCCAAAAAAGACTCAGGTAGGATATACATTACTTTCCTTGACGAAAGGTGGCTATCGAAGAGGGGTGAACACTGTTCCGTTCACCTAACGAATTGACATCTCCTCGACCACTCGACCACTTATCGGTTTCCGGGTCATGGAGGACAGAGGAGAAAAGGGTGGAGGACAAACTTTTGTCCAAATGAGAAAAGGCCACAGTCTGCGATTAGGTCTTCTACAGTCTGGATATTCAGTGTGTCACAGGTATATCTAAAGTCTACTCTGCCGCAGGTAGAGATCGATTCATCCCACTTTGAGTTTCCAGGTTCAGCCAAATGTCCTAAGCTTCATCTATCTTTCCCTTAGGGACGGCAAAGTGCCACACAAGTTCAGAGGGGACTTTCATCCCAGGGCAGTCTCTCTGCTCTAGGGAGGTTTCACACTAGCTTTACACAGGCAGATTAGTGATAGAGGCCAAGCTCCTTACGGCCCATGTCAACTGTGTGACCTCCTGTGAAGGATATCCTCCCTCGGGGACCTTTCAGTGGAAAGTTCAAGAACAGACACGCACACATCACACCAGGCCAGGCCACTATCATTACATCTGGGTGGGTAGTTATTCATGGGAAGATTTCATTTGATGTCTATTCTTGCTGTGTGTGCATTTTCCCTCACTACTACCGTGTGTGTGTTTTTGGTATTGCTCTCCTTGTGTGGGCCAGATGCCCTCACAAGGACAGTAAAACAAGGAAAATTCTGGGACATCTCGCCGGTCCCCACAAGGACATTTTTTACTTTAGGGTTAGGGTTAGGGTTACAATTAGGGCTAGGATTAGTGGTTTGGGGTTAAGGTTATGGTTGGTTATGGAAAATAGGATTTTGAATGTGAATCAATTGTTTAGTTTAAACAAATATGTGTGTGTGTGTCCTCCTTCTCTGCTCTGAGGGTGGGATTCAATAGTACTGTTCAGTGTCCCAGGAGACTTCCTGCTGGGCCCACTGATTTGGTCTCCAAATCTTCAGGAGGAAATAGCCGGTGGCAGACATTTCCTGTACTTACACTCTCCTTCAGCTCCCTGGCACCTGCTGATCAGTCATCACACACCAAGGTATGTCTCTGAGATGCGTGAGGAGCATGTGGAGGAAATGTCATTGTCCTAGCTGACCTGGTTGAGGAACAGAGTTACAGTGCCATCTTTAGTCAATGATAGTGTTGGTCAATTTCTTCAACAGTTGATCAGGTCTATACAATTATCAAACATATATATTGGTAGTAGAAAGGAAACACAGACTTTGTTTAAATATTAAAAATTATCCTTTAGTAATACAATTGTAGGCAGAGGTTGGCACAGAGTACAGTATATGATAGTTCTCCCCAGGTTCTGCAAGGGGTCTAAGACATCCTGCAACTTATATAGCTCAAAAGCATGTTCGACCGAAACCCGACACTTCACCACAGATTCAGGGTGACATTTCACAGCAGGCGAGTCTTTAAGCATCTTCTGACAGTTGTGAATTCCACCAGGCCTGCAGTGGCTTTGTATTCTCAGAAAACCAGTCTTCTTCTCAGAACCTCAGCCAGCCACGGTGGGACCCAGACAGGAAAAGTGTGAACTTAGGCGGTTCCCCACTTCTAAAGGCATCTGCAGAGCACAACACTTAAAACAGGTTTAACACACAAGTCTCATAAGTCTCACAAGTCTCACAAGGCCTCAAAAAATGTGACCTTAAACTATGCGATTATAAGAAAGATTCGTCATCAAATGGTGCATTCGGCTGCAAACAATCCTCAAAAGATTGAGGATAGTAATATGGGTCTGGGTGTGCACCCTTATCTGTTATGATGGTTGGGACGTCTTCTGGCAGTGTGATAGGTGGTGCCACCCATGGCGCTCCTGGACCTTCACTGGTCTGGGTGTTGCTGCGATGACCTGGTGTGGGCCCATCCATCTGGGGTGGTTTCATTTTCTCTTGTGGACATTCAGCCTGATCCAGTCAAAAGGTAGGCTATCTGGGTTGTCCTGCTCTGGAACTTCCTGGGCTTTCCTGTACTGGGAATACAAAGACCTAACAGCATGGTCTTTGTATAGTTCCTTCATATATTTACTCAAATCATCATCCAGTGCATTCAGGTCAGTCAGTTTTGGAGTCATTGGTCTGTGTAAAGGAACATTCATTGGAAAATGAAAATTCCAAATAGTATCCGTAAAGTTTGTAGAAACATGTCAAACGTTTTTTTATAATCAATCCTTTTTTACAATATATAATCGATAATATTTCAAATGCCTGAAACTATGTCTAAAGACTGTTCACACCATGTGGAAGCCATAGGAAAAGGAATCTGGTTGATATCCCTTTAAATGGAGCGAAGGCATGCAATGGAACAGAGCTTTCAGGAAAAACAGCACTTCCGGGTTTCGATTTTCCTGAGGTTTTCGCCTGCAATATCAGTTCTGTTAAACTCACAGACAATATTTTTACAGTTTTCGAAACCTTAGAGTGTTTTCTATCCTAATCCGACAATTATATGCCTATTCTAGATTCTGGGCCTGAGAAGTAGGCAGTTTCATTTGGGTGCATTTTTCATCCAAACATCAAAATACTGCCCCCTACACTCAAGAGGTTAACCTCTCTAGGGTATGTGGGATGCTAGCGTCCCATCTGGCCAACATCCAGTGAGGTTGCTCAATGCTCATTGTAAAAATTCTGAAAACAAAACATATTTTACATATGTTTAAAGATTAACTTCTTGTTAAACCAACCAGTGTCATATTTATAAAATGTTTTTCAGCAAAAGCTTACCTAGCCCAGAACATACCTAGCCCAGAACATAGCCCAGTTGACAAATTATAACAAACAGTAACCAGCCAAGCAGAAGCATTACAAAACTCATAAATAGAGATGAAATGAATCCCTAACCTTTGATGATCTTCATATGGTGTTAATCAGAAGACATTCATTTACTCAATAAATGTTCCTTTTGTTTATATCCAGTCTCTTTATATCCAAAAACCTCTGTTTTGTTAGCGCATTTTCTTCAGTAATCCACAGGCTCAAAATCAGTCAAAACAATCAGACAAAAAAATCCAAATTGTATCCGTAAAGTTCGTAGAAACATGTCAAATTATGTTTATATTCAACCCTCCGGTTGTTTTTTAGCCTAAATGATCTATAATATTTCAACCGGACAATAACGTTGTCAATATAAAAGGTAAACAAGAAATGCACATGCTGGTCTTACTCCCTCATTTATAAGAATACAAGCCTGTAACGATTTTTAAAGACTGTTGACATCTAGTGGAAGGCATAGGAACTGCAAATTGAGTCCTAAGTCAATGGATACTGTAATGTCATTCAATAGAAAACTACAAAACCCCAAAAAACTACTTCCTGAATGGATTTATCTCAGGTTTTCGCCTGATAAATCCGTTCTGTTATACTCACAGACACTATTTTAACAGTTTTGGAAACTTGTGTTTTCTATCCAAATCTACCAGTTATATGCATATCATATCTTCTGGGCCCGAGTAGCAGGCCGTTTAATTTGGGCATGCTTTTCATCCAGAATTCCGAATGCTGCCCCCTACCCTAGAGAGGTTAAGAGCTCATGTGGGCTAAGCCCTGTCCCGCCGTTCATACTATTGCACATTTTCATCAAGACTAAGGGGAGAGACACTACCCATGACTTCCCTGTGGAGTGGCATGCTTTGGCAAGCCCCCCTTTTATGGTTTGGCTAGCCCTCTCAGTTAACCCATTACTTTGTGGGTGGTTGATACAAACAAACATCTGATCTATCCCCATTTGGGCAGCCACCTGTACAACCAC
Source organism: Oncorhynchus keta (assembly GCF_023373465.1). Taxonomy (NCBI): domain Eukaryota; kingdom Metazoa; phylum Chordata; class Actinopteri; order Salmoniformes; family Salmonidae; genus Oncorhynchus; species Oncorhynchus keta. Next base: position 31,747,780 of record NC_068432.1, read on the forward strand.
ATGTCCTGTGAAATGGGTGTCATTGTCTGCGGAAAGAACTTCCAGAATACCAAATCTAGGGATTATATTCCTTACCAGAAGTTTAGCTACTGTTTTGGCATCACAGTGCACGGTTGGAAATGCTTCAACCCACCTGGTAAAGCCGTCAATTATTACCAGGTAGTATCTCTTTCTTTCCTTTCTTCAGCCATGTCTATGAAATCCATAGCTAAATGTGTGAACAGGTCGGCCAACGCTGTAAATTTCCCTGGTTTCAAGGGGGTACCCTTACCAATGTTGTATTGAATGCATGTGGTACATTTATACACGTTTGTTTTGCAAATTTCAATCAGATTTGGACAAAACCAGGTGTCAGATATTAGTCTTACCATCTCCCCGTTTAGCATGAGACCCATCCAGTGAGACTATACCAAACCCTGCATGTTTCCTACCAGTCTCCCTATCAATAAAGGCAGAGCCATCGACAAAGAGAGTAACATGAGGGAGCTCAAGAGGTTCATCATAAAGGTCAGGTCGTACATTTGAATCACATTGGACTTGATCAGGAAAATGTCTCTACCCAGTAGGCTAACAGGAGTGGCCGGAGAGTTAAAAAAGGGAGCCTTAATAGTATTACCTTCCACCAGGTCAATTGTTGTATCTTCAGACCAGCTTGTTATTTATTTTTTATTTTATTTTTATTTCACCTTTATTTAACCAGGTAGGCTAGTTGAGAACAAGTTCTCATTTACAACTGCGACCTGGCCAATATGAAGCAAAGCAGTTCGACGCATACAACAACACAGAGTTACACATGGAATAAACAAACATAGAATCAATAATACAGTAGAAAAATATATAAACAGCATGTGAAAATGAGGTAGGATAAGAGAGGTAAGGCAATATATAGACCGTGGTGGCGAAGTAATTACAATATAGCAATTAAATACTGGAATGGTAGGGTGTGCAGAAAATGAATGTGCAAGTAGAGATACTGGGGTGCAAAGTAGCAAAATAAATAAATACAGTATGGGGATTGGATGGGCGATTTACATATGAGATATGTACAGGTGCAGTGATCTGTGAGCTGCTTTGACAGCTGGTGCTTAAAGCTAATGAGGAAGATAAGAGTCTCCAGCTTCAGATATTTTTGCAGTTCGTTTCAATCATTGGCAACAGAGAACTGGAAGGAGAGGCAGCCACAGGAAGAATTGGCTTTGGGGGTGACCAGTGAGATATACCTGCTGGAGCGCATGCTACGGGTGGGTGCTGCTATGGTGACCAGTGAGCTGAGATAAGGCGGGGCTTTACCTAGCAGAGATATCTCAGCGACTGCGATCGACTGCAGTGACTTAGATGTGAGTCCCAGGCCGAGGTGTTGGCCTGTAGATCCAATACAGGAGGTGTGTGCTTCAGTGTCTATTACAAATGGTACCTCTTGATCGTTGACTTTCAGAGTAATGATTGTTTTTTTGGTAACATCCGGAAATATGTACTGGTGACACTGGAGAAGGGGGTCAAGGCATCCCTATTGTTGATTATTCTGCGGTGGGAACCACACCTGGTTTGTCGCAGGAGGCTGTTGGGGCCATCCATATTTTCAACCATTCACTGGACAGGTTGAGGCTGTCCAGTGTAGGCTGGTCTTCCACCTCTACAAACTTGGAAGTTCCCTCTGCTAGCATTCCTTCTCAATTGACCTCTTCCCTTCTGCTGCCAAGGTTGCTGCTGTGGTTGTTGTTTCTCATATGACCTGTCATTCCGCAATTCCAGCACACCAGTGGTTGTCTCTGTGTGGGTAGGTATGGTTGTGGGTTCCCATATGGTTGAGGAGAGAACGGAGTGCTTGGGTAAACTGTGGAGCAGGTGGTGGAGGAGGCTGCTGCTGCAGGGCAGCTGGGGTTACAGCCAACATTAGATTGTTGTTTTTTCTTTTGTCCAGTTGGGCTAGTTGGGCTTTCTTGTGTTGTGTGTCAATGCCAGTCTTCCTTGCTTTTTCTTCAGTCTTCATCTTTTTCCAGACTCTGCAGTGATGTGGGGCAATTGTTTCGCTGCTGTGTCTAAGTCCCCAAAACTCCATGGTTTGTAATCATAATACGGTTGTCCTGTACCAGACGTTTTGATCACTAAAGGGTAATTTCCTACAGCATGGTCATATTCACCTGGCTGTGTCTTCATCCATTCAGTCCTTTTCATCGACAGTCTCTGAGATGTCCGGGGCTGTATGTTTTTAACTTCTTACGGCTGAGATCCCGTTAACAGGATCGATATGACAACAGCCAGTGAAAGTGCAGGGCGCCAAATTCAAACAACAGAAATCTCATAATTAAAATTCCTCATACAGACAAGTATTTTACACAATTTTAAAGATAAACTTGTTGTTAACCTGTCTAGGACTGTCCGCTAGCGAAACCCCTCCGCAACAGCCAGTGAAAGTGCAGGGCGCGAAATTCAAAACAACAAAAATGTCATAATTAAAAGTATTTTACACCATTTTAAAGATAAAATTCCCGTTAATCCAGCCACAAAAGCACCACAAACGATTATGTTAAGTCACCACCAAGCCACAGAAAAACACAGCCATTTTTCCATCCAAAGAGAGGAGTCACAAAAAGCAGAAATAGAGATAAAATGAATCACTAACCTTTGATGATCTTCATCAGATGACACTCATAGAACATCATGTTACACAATACATGTATGTTTTGTTTGACAAAGTTCATATTTATATAAAAAAATATGAGTTTACATTGGCGCGTTACGTTCAGTAGTTCTAAAACATGCGGTGATTGTGCAGAGAGCCACATCAAATGACAGAAATACTCATAATAAACATTGATAAAGATACAACTATTATACTTGCAACTTTAGATAAACCTCATTTTAATGCAATCGCTGTGTCAGATTTTTAAAAAAACTTTACGGAGAAAGCAAACCATGCAATAATCTGAGTACAGCCTTTAGACAACAAAGCAGCCATATTGGGTAGTCAACATTACTCAGAAATAGCATTTTAAATATTCACTTACCTTTGAGGATCTTCATCAGAATGCACTCCCAGGAATCCCAGTTCCACCATAAATGTTTGATTTGTTCCATAATGTCCATCAGTTATGTCCAAATATCTTCTTTTGTTAGGGCATTTGGTAAACAAATCCAAAAGCGCATTCATGTCGCGCCGAATGTCAGACAAAAAGTTTAAAAAGTTCCGTTACAGCCCGTAGAAACATGCCAGACCAAGGCTGTGGCACTCTGCCAGACCACTCACTCAAAGAGCTCTTATGAGCCCCTCCTTTAGAGTTGAATCCTCAAAACAGTTTGTAAATACTGTTGACATCTAGTGGAAGCCTTGGGAAGTGAAACATAACTAATATCCCACTGTATCTTCAATGGTGGCTGAGTTGAAAAACTACAAACCACTTCCGGGTTGGATTTTTTCTCAGGTTTTTGCCTGCCATATGAGTTCTGATATACTCACAGACACCATTCAAACAGTTGTAGAAACCTCAGAGTGTTTTCTATACAAATCTACTAATACGTTGCATATCTTAGCTTCTTGGCCTGAGTAGCAGGCAGTTTACTCTGGGCACCTTATTCATCCAAGCTACTCAATACTGCCCCCCAGCCATAATAAGTTAAATTCATCCTGTAATATTGCTACCTCACTTTGCACCATGTTGGATAAGTGCCTTAGTTTTACCCACGAGCAATCTAGCTGCTGTTGCATACTCCATGAACCAGCAGCACGTGCATGAGAGTCCTTCAGACTATCGGGAAACTCACCTTCTTCTTCAATTTCAGTTCCACTTTCATGTTCTTTCAATTGTTCACGTTCTCTCTCCTCTCTCTTCTTTTCTTCCCACTGTCTTATCTATTGTTCACTTCTTGCTCTTTCTTCACTTTCCACTCTCTCTAGTCTTATCTCCTCTTCTCTTCCTTTGTTAAATTGCTACCACTTATCCTTTTGTCTGTCTTCATCATCGCAATGTCGTGTAATTTTGTCAACAGCTTTATCCATTTCTCTTGGCACCTTCTTTTCTTGAGCTGCCATGAGGTCCTTTGCCATGGTAACTCTAGGATAGAGAGGTTTTCGATTACATTTACATTTATGTCTTGGCATCATTCCATATTTCTCCAAGTTCTTGATACATTCTACCCGGTGGTGGAGAAGAATTATCACCTGGAGCTACTAGTTTGTTTGGGAGTAGTGGATAAATTCCTTTAAACCTATCTCCACAGTAGGGAGGGTGTGGTGGAGCATATGGTGGCGTATAGCATTCTAGAGGAAACTTCTCTGTCTTGACAGAGGCAGGGTCTTTGATCTTTGTTAACTGTTTCTTTTAGCAGCTAGCCTTCTGTTGAGTCCAGAATAGGTTACCTTCAGTTTTAAATATACAAAATACATAGAAAAATTACAGAATACCTTATCAAACCCTTAACTTTATCACAACAATCGGCGTTTATACTTGGAATTTTGCCCTAAACCTATCACCAAGTCCCACAATAATCATAACAATCGGCGTTTAAACTTGGAATTTCACCCCCTCAACCTATCACCAAGTCTTACAATAATCATAACAATCGGTGTTTATACTTGGAATTTCGCCTTAAACCTATCACCACAACAGGCGAGTCTTTAAGCATCTTCTGACAGGTGTTAATTCCATCAGGCCTGCGGTGGCTTTGTATTCTCAGAAAACCAGTCGTCTTCTCAGAACCTCAGCCAGCCACGGTGGGACCCAAACATGAAGAGCGTGAACTTAGACGGTTCTGCCCTTCTAAAGGCATCTGCAGGGCACAACACTCAAAACAGGTTTTAACGCACACACACACACACACACACACACGCACGCACGCACGCACGCACGCACGCACGCACGCACGCACGCACACGCACGCACACACACACACACACACACACACACACACACACACACACACACACACACACACACACACACACACATAAGTCTCATAAGGAGACTTCACAGTTTGTTAATAAGTTATTAACCCATTAAAAGGTATGGGGTCTACATCTAACCCCTTCAATAGCCTTCATGCAATAGCTATTCATGATATACAGCACACCTCCGTGTGTCACTACTTCCGCTGAAGTTGGTCCCTCTCCTTGTTCGGGCGGTGTTCGGCGGTCAACGTCACCGACCTTCTAGCCATCACTGATCCATTTTTCATTTTCCATTGGTTTTGTCTTCCGTCACACCTGGTTCTAATCCCATCAATTACATGTTGTGTATTTAACCCTTTGTTTCCCATCATGTCCTTGTCGAATAATTTTTGATTGTATGTTTGTGTATTATGTATTGGTGCGCGACGGGTTTTGTACACACTTTATTATTTTGTCATTTTGGTTTTGGAGTTTTGTGAAGCACTGATTAAACAACTCCGTTTATACCATGTTAGATTCTCCTGCCCCTAACGTCCCTGCCACCAACATGCACCCATTACAGAATCTCCGACCCCCTATGGAGTCAGCAGGAGAAGGTACCCCGGCCATTATTGAGTTGGAGGAGCGCTTCCAGGAGCATGCGGTTATGCTTCACCATCTAGGTGCCGCCATGGGATCGCGTTGTCCAGACAATGGACCGCTGGGAGAGACAGGGAGTTCTTCCAGCGCCTCCACCAGCATAACCAGGGTCTTTCCTGAGCGCCCCTTTCCCGCCTGAGCCCAGTGGGATCCGTCTCTCCTTGCCACAGGAGTACGACGGGAGTGCTGCCAACTGCCAGGGGTTCCTCCTTCAACTAAACCTCTTTCTGGCCACGGTCCACCCAGCTCCATCGGACCATGAGAGTATGTCCGCCCTCATCTCGTGCCTCACCGGGAAAGCCCTTGAGTGGGCCAACGGCGTGTGGAGAGAGGAAGATGTGACGTTGGACCATTTTGAGGAGGTCGGTGCCGGGTTGGTTCCTCTGGGAATAGAGGCAACAGGCAGGGCGCTCTGGCATCAACCCAGGTGAGCTGGCACCATTCTCACCCAGAGTCCTCTGTTGCACATATGTTTGTGTCTGGCACTTTTTCTGAGTTTTCCCCGCATTTCCAGCGTAAGGCCCTCGTAGATTCAGGCTCGGCTGGGAATTTCATTGATAGAGCGTTAGCTCATAGTTTAGGGACCCCCATTGTTCCCGTGGATGTGCCCTTCCCCGTTCACGCCTTTGATAGTCGATCATTAGGGTCAGTGTTAATTAGGGAGGTCACCGCTCCTTTGGGCATTTCCTCCTCAGGGGTGGAGATGGAGAGTAACCGCATTGCAGCCGTGCGTAATTGGCCGACTCCCACCACGGTAGCAATCCTTAGGGTTTGCCAACAACTACCGGATGTTAATCCGGGGTTTTGGTAAGGTAGCGGCTCTCATTTCTTCACTGCTGAAGGGGGGCCCGTTGCGCTTGCAGTAGACGGAGGCGGACAGGGCTTTCAGTCACATGAGGGCTTTGTTGAACTCGGCTCCCATGCTGGCCCTTCCGGATCATTCTTTGGTGTTCATAGTGGAGTTGGACGCTTCCGAGGCTGGGATAGGAGCTGTGCTCTCTCAGCGCTCGGTTACGCCACCGAAGCTCCGCTATAGTGCCTTCTTCTCGAAGAAGCTCAGCCCGGCGGTGCGAAACTATGACGTGGGGGACCGGGAGTTGTTGGCTGTCGTCAAGGACCTGAAGGCGTGGAGACATTGGCTTGAGGGGGCTAGACACCCTTTTCTCATCTGGACTGACCACTGCAATCTGGAGTACATCCGGGTGGCGAGGAGACTGAATCCTCGCCAGGCAAGGTAGGCCATGTTTTTCACCCGTTTTATGTTTACCCATTCTAACAGACCAGGCTCCCAGAATGTTAAGGCAGATGCATTGTCCTGGCTGTATGACACAGAGGAGTGGCCCATGGATCCCACTCCCATACTCCCCTTGTTTGGTGGCGCCGGTAGTGTGGGAGCTGGACGCGGACATTGAGGGGGCGTCACGTGCAGAGCCCGCTCCCCCTCGGTGTCCAGCTGGGCATCTGTACGTTCCGTCTGCTGTCTGCGACCGGCTGATCTATTGGGCCCACACGTCATCCTCCTCTGGTCATCCTGGGATTGGTTGGACGGTGCGCTTTCTTAGTGGGAAGTACTGGTGGCCCACTTTAGCTAAGGACATGAGGGTTTATGTTTCCTCCTGCTCGGTGTGTGGCCAGTGCAAGGCTCCTAGACACCTGCCCAGAGGTAAGTTACAACCCTTACCCGTTCCACAACGGCCGTGGTCGCACCTGTCGGTGGATTTCCTAACTGATCTTCCACCTTCACATGGTACCTGTCGGTGGATTTCCTAACCGATCTTCCATCTTCACATTGTAACACCACGATCCTGGTCGCTGTGGATAATTTTTCTAAGTTCTGTCATCTCCTCCCTTTTCCCGGTCTCCCTATGGCCCTACAAACTGCGGAGGCCCTGTTTACACACGTCTTCCGGCACTACGGGGTTCCTGAGGATATAGTGTCTGATCGGGGTCCCCAGTTCACGTCAATCGTCTGGAAGGAATTCATGGAATGTCTGGGGTTCTCGGTCAGCCTTACCTCAGGTTTTCACCCTGAGAGTAACGGGCAGGTGGAGAAAGTTAACCAGGATGTGGGTAGTTTCTGAGGTCTTATTGCCAGGACCGGCCGGGGGAGTGGGCGACGTTCATGCCCTGGGCAGAGATGGCCCAGATCTCGCTCCGTCACTCCTGCACTAACCTTGCAGACCGACACCGCAGTGAGGCCCCGGTGTTCGCACCAGGGGACAGGTTATGTTACAGGTTACAGCTTCCCCCGATTACCACATTAACCCCTCGTTCCATGTGTCTCTCCTCAGGCCTGTGCTGGCCCACTCCAGGAGTCTGAGGTGCGGGAGGTTCCTCCACCCCCTCTGGACATCGAGGGGCCCCCGGCTTACTCCATTCATACTGGATTCAAGACGTAGGGCGAGGGGCTTTCATTACCTCGTGGACTGGGAGGGGCATGTTCCGGAGGAGAGATGCTGGGTTCCAGTGGAGGACATGTTGGATTGTATTGATGCATTGCCTATCTGTTGGTTCGTCTGAGGGTATGCACGGACGTTGCCTGTAATCCATGGCTTCTGGTTGGGATATGTACGTTCGGTCACAGTGGGGATGACGTCGTCGATCCACTTATTGTTGAAGCTGGTAACTGCGGTGGTATACTCTTCAATGTCATTGGATGAATCCTAGAACATTTTCCAGTTTGTGCAAGGAAAACAGTCCTGTAGCGTAGTGTTAGAAGTTCACCTAGGGGTCATGATTCGGGCTGTACCAAATGATTATTAGAATAATTGATTATGCCTATGGTGTATTAATAGTAGGGGAGTGGTTATAAGACCCATTTATAGGGTCCTAGACTACAGATTAACAAATACATTATGAGGTTTTAATATTGTTCCACAGTTGTTTTCTAGTTCTCTCTCTCTCTCTCTCTCTCTCTCTCTCTCTCTTATAAACAGACCCCTCTGAGAAATGTGTGACTGAGACAGAACTCTGCAGGGGAGTGTAGGAGATAAGACTACTCAGACATTCCGTTATAAATCAACTTGGACATTTACTGCTAAGCTTTTAGATAACACACTAAAAGCCTTGTTTATATAGCTTTGTAGTTATGGTTTTGGTCTCATGAGTAAAAGATGATGACGTAGGTAGTGACATCACGAGGGCTGGATTTCGGGTTTGATAAAATAACATGGGACCCTTTCTTTGATGCAAAACTTACTCGGAAACAAGCTTGCTATGTTCCTGATTGTCAACTTCTGTCTGCAATTGCATTAATACATGTTTTTGAATTATTTAATTAAAGATATTGTCATAATGCTAATTTCACCAATGAGCCAATGATTTACAAGGACCAAAGAACAAACCCTAACAGTAGCATCCGCGTCATCTGACCACTTCCATATTGAATGAGTCATGGGTACTTCCTGCTTTCATTTTGCTTGTAAGCAGGAACCAGAAGGAACCAGAAGGATAGAATTATGGTCAGATTTTCAAAATGGAGGGCGAGGGAGAGCTTTGTACGCATCTCTGTGTGTGGAGTAAAGTGACATGCTGCTAGAAATGAGGTAAAGCAGATTTAAGTTTTCCTGCATTAAAGTCTTGTTTGCATATGGCATATGGCCTTATACAGCTCGTTGAGTGCGGTCTTTAGTGCCAGTGTCAAACTATAGATGAAAACTCTCTTGGTAGATAGTGTGGTCTACAGGTTATCATGAGGTACTCTACCTCAGGCGAGCAGTACGCTGAGACTACCTATTAGACATTGCGCACCAGCTGTTATTGAAAAATAGACACACACCCCCATCCCTCATCTTACCAGACGTAGCTGTCCTGTCCCGCCGATACACGGAAAAACCCAGACAACTGTATATGCAGGTAGCCTAGTGGTTAGGGCATTGGGCCAGTAACCGAAAGGTTGCTGGATTGAATCCCTGAGCTGACAAGGTAAAAATCTGTCATTCTGCCCCTGAAGACTGTTCCCCGGGTGCCGAGGACGTACATGTCAATTATGGTAGCCACCCGCACCTCTTTGATTCAGAGGAATTGGGTTAAATGCAGAAGACACATTTCAGTTGAATGCATTCAGTTGTACAACTGACTAGGTATCCCCTTCCCCTATTATCCGTGTCATCGTTCAGCCATTACTTGGTTAAAAATAAGATATTACAGTTTTTAATGTCCCATTGTTAGGGTAGTATCAAACAGACCTCAACCAGTTTATTCTCCAGTGATTGCACATTGGCGAATAGAACGGATGGTAGAGGCGTGTTACCCACTTGCCGACTAATTCTCACAAGGCACCCTGATCTCAGCCCCCTGTATTTCCTTATTTTCTTCATGCTAATGAGAAGGATTTGGGCTTGTCTGGGAGCAACGTTATATCCTTCGCGTCCAACTCATTAAAAAATCTTCATCCAGTTCAAGGTGAGTATTCGCTGTTCTGATATCCAGAAGCTCTTTTCGGTCATAAGAGACGGTAGCGTCAACATTATGTACAAAACAAGTTACAAACAATGCGAAAAAAACAGCACAATTGGTTCAGAGCCCGTAAAACTTCAGCCATCCTCTCCGGCGTCATTCTGTTCAATATCTGCTGATATAGGTGTTTTAATGTTCTGATATGTTTTCTGCTGGGTGTCACATCTATGTATCTCCTAAAGTTCATATGCTTTTGTTGAAACTAAATCCTTGATATGTCCTGGCCCCTGACCTTATGATTGCTGATCATTCTACCATATTAAATGGCTGGGATGTATCGGTCTCTGCTGTGGTTTAGGATCAAGCCAGGGCGAGAGAAGGGGAACAGTGATTCTCCTCCATGCTTCACGCCCCAGTGCCTACATGTGATCTGCCTGCTGTGGTGTAGTGAGGATTCCTGCTCTCTGATATTGGCAATCTGTTAGGGAGTAAGAGGGGATGCTTCCCCCTGTCACATAATCCACATCCCTGTTTTACTCAATCTGCAACTGGATGTAGAACACCTAAACCAGGATTGATGCATGAGTATACAGTACATTAATAAAAGAGCAAGAAATCCCATTATATACAGTATTTGAAACCTGATGTGGGATTCTGCATGTAAACCTTGTGAGATATTGTGAGACATGTACATGTTAGATAGATATCAGCATGGACAAGGCCTTGCTGTGTGCAGACATCTGTTTTGTGTGTCTGTATGTGTGTAGGCATTTGCCTATGTGGTGTGCATGTGTAACAGTATAGCTTCCGTCCCTCTCCTCGCCCCTACCTGGGCTCGAACCAGGGACCCTCTGCACGCATCGACAACAGCCACCCTTGAAGCATCGTTAACCATCACTCCAAAAAAGCTGCGGCCCTGGGGAACAACTACTTCAAGGTCTCAGAGCGAGTGACGTCACCGATTAAAACGCTATTAGCGCGGACCCCGCTAACTAGCTAGCCATTGCACAACAGTTACACATGCTTGTCGTGTGTTTGTGTAGTGGAGTAACAGTGCTTCCATGATTCAGGCTCTCTGGTGGTAGTGGTAAACTCATTATGGTAATGAGATGCTGGGGATAATGTGGAACCACTTAATCCTTACCTGTCTCCTAATAATAATAATACATTTTGTTGTAAGGGCTTTTCACGACACCCAAAGTAAATTTACATAAACTAAAATTAGGCAAACTATTAGAATTTTAAGAAATGGAGGAGTAATTTCTGCATATTGCACCTTTAAAATAAGTAAGTAACTAAAAGTACACTAAATATATGGACAGACTAGCCATGGAGAACACTAAACACGATGACAGTGAACTAGACAGATGATAAAAGTTAAGACAACAGAGAATCTGGGTAAGCCTGTGTGAAGAGGTGTGTCTTTAGTGTGCAATATGTGTATTTTTTAAATTTTATTTCACCTTTATTTAACCAGGTAGGCCAGTTGAGAACAAGTTCTCATTTACAACTGCGACCTGGTATGGATTGTGATCAGTGCTGATTTTGCCATGTAAATCTTGGTGAGGCAAAAAAAAAAGTGGGTTGCATGCCAGCAATGTCACCAAAACAACAACACTAAACAATACATTAATTGCACTAGAATGCTGACAAATGATGCCCACAAACTGTTAGGGCCTTCATAAAACTGTCTGAGTTCCAACAGCAGTCCCAACACCCGCTACACCTGGCTATCAGTGGAGTCTTGTCTGGCAGCGAAACATTTCATTCAGCCTCATACGTTATTAGCTTTTTCCCTGCCTGTATTGTTACTTTTTTGGAGTCCCTGTGTATGACCTTCTGTCTGCCCCTGGACCCAGCTACCTGCCTCCTCCTGTGGTCCTTTACTAATAAACACCTGTTGCACCCTGCGCTTGAAACCAGCACTCATTGTATTCATTACAAATACATTTCTCAAAATCAGGTTTTATAGACTACGTGCACCACCAAGTCAGAACAGTATGCAAAATTAACAGGTGAAAAAAGACCAAATTATTAGTGTGAGGCACATGGGCTATTAACAGCTTACTACACACACAACATGCGCTTACTATTACTTTCTTAGCTACAGTATATATAGCTCCCTGGCAAATGAAATAATTTATGCAGCAACATAAATGGTGTCATTGAAGAAAGAGAAAGAGGCATGATTTACAAATCCAAGTTAGATGACCGTTCAAAAGGTACTTCCCAGTTATTCCCGACTTCCCAGTTGCAATACTTGCAGTTAGCCACTGTCACTGATTCCTTCCAAATCTATAATTTATCTTCATTATTTCTCTTCATTTGACAAGGATTAAAAATATTTGCCAGTAGATTGTCGACTTGATTCATGATGACTGTTAGCTAAGATTTTGAAAGTATGATGTTGACATGATCAGTCCAATCATAGCTACTGTAGATATAATGTGATTTGACGTAATTTCATCTGTGGCCAATGACCTTGAGCCTTCTTGGAAGGGCACTGCTAATGTAATTCTATGGCAGGAGCCAAAGGGCTTGAATTTTCGATGTCTACCCTTACTACTGGGCCGTGAAGTAGTGTCTCCCTGAGTGACAGAACACTGAGCCAATTACGCTCCTATTTTCTGCTGGCTTGCTCCACCACCACAGAAAGCACTGAGCTAGGCTGAAACACCTGCATTTTGGAGCTGCCTTTCTCAAAAGAAAACAAAAAAATATATATTTTTTTTATTAACTCAGTGATATATATATTTTTTTTACATTGTTTGCAAACTGATATGTGAGTCGTATTAATGCCAAAATAACATGCAAAACAGGCTGGCTAAAAATGTGTGTCACAAAACAGGCAAGGTGGGGCTAAAAATGTGTGTCTCAAAACAGGCAAGGTAGGGCTAAAAATGTGTGTCTCAAAACAGGCAAGGTAGGGCCAAAAATGTGTGTCACAAAACAGGCAAGGTAGGGCTAAAAATGTGTGTCTCAAAACAGGCAAGGTAGGGCTAAAAATGTGTGTCTCAAAACAGGCAATGTGGGGCTAAAAATGTGTGTCTCAAAACAGGCAAAGTGGGGCTAAAAATGTGTGTCTCAAAACAGGCAAGGTGGGGCTAAAAATGTGTGTCTCAAAACAGGCAAAGTGGGGCTAAAAATGTGTGTCTCAAAACAGGCAAGGTAGGGCTAAAAATGTGTGTCTCAAAACAGGCAAGGTAGGGCTAAAAATGTGTGTCTCAAAACAGGCAAGGTAGGGCTAAAAATGTGTGTCTCAAAACAGGTAATGTGGGGCTAAAAATGTGTGTCTCAAAACAGGCAAGGTGGGGCTAAAAATGTGGGTCTCAAAACAGGTGACGGGTCGCCAGTGATGACGGCTTGCCACTGATAGTGATATTCTGACATGGAGAGGGAGTTCCAGAGTTGGGGAGCTGCACTGCTAAAAGCCCGGTCTCCCATGGAGTGAAGCCTGGTGAGAGGAGTGCAGTGTAGGACATGAAGGTCAGTCAGTGCTGGGACATTTCAAGAACTTTGGAAGTTTCTTCGTGTGCTTTCACAAAAACCATCAAGCGCTATTATGAAACTGGCTCTCATGAGGACCGCCAAAGGAAAGGAAGATCCAGAGTTACCTCTGCTGCAGAGGACAAGTTCATTAGAGTTACCAGCCTCAGAAGTTGCAGCCCAAATAAATGCTTCACCGAGTTCAAGTAACAGACACATCTTAACATCAACTGTTCAGAGGAGACTGCATGAATCAGGCCTTCATGGTCGAGTTGCTGCAATGAAACCACTTCTAAAGGACACCGATAAGAAGAAGTGACTTGCTTGGGCCAAGGAATACGAGCAATGGAAATTAGACTGGTGGAAATCTGTCTTTTGGTCTGATGAGTCCCAATTGGAGATTTTTGGTTCCAACCGCCGAGTCTTTGTGAGACACAGAGTAGGTGAACTGATTATCCCTGCATATGTGGTTCCCACCGTGAAGCATGGAGGAGGAGGTGTGATGGTGTGTGGGTGATTTGCAGGTTACACTGTCAATGATTTATTTAGAATTCAAGGCACAATTAACCAGCATGGCTACAACAGCATTCTGCAGCGTTATGCCATCCCAACTGGTTTGTGCTTAGTGGGACTTTCATTTGCTTTTCAACAGGACAATGACCCAACACACCTCCAGGCTGTGTAAGGGCCATTTCACCAAGAAGGAGAGTGACGGAGTGCTGCATCAGATGACCTGGCCTCCACAATCACCCGACCTCAACCCAATTGAGATGGTTTGGGTTGAGTTGGACCGCAGAGTGATGAAAAAGCAGCATATGTGGGAACTCCTTCAAAACTGTTGGAAAAGCGTTCCTCATGAAGCTGGTTTGAGAATGAGTGTGTGAGTGTGTGAAGAGTGTGTGAAGCTGTCTCAAGGCCAAGGGTGGCTACTTTGAAGAATCTCAACTATAAAATATGATTTGTTAAACACTTTTTTGGCTACTAATGTGTTATTTCTTAGTTTTGATGTCTTCACTAATATTCTAAATAGTTAAAATAACAAAAAACCCTTGAATGAGTAGATGTGTCTAAACTTTTGACTGGTACTGTACATATATATATTTACAGAATTATTCATTGAACTATGTCAATATTTGTTGTCAATGTTTTGGTGTCAAACTGGTGGCAGTTGTGAAAAAAGTCAATTGTTGGAAAAGTTGCGAAGTTATTGCCATGGTTGGTTAGATGATTTTTTTCATTAATAAGGGTATTTTCTATTTTCCTATGGTCTATCTACAAGAAATGCATGGACAATATGGACACCACATGAGGTTGGTGGCACCTTAATTGTGGAGGACAGGCTTGTGGAAATTGTTGAAGCGGAATTAGTGGAATGGTATCAAATACTTTAAACACATGGTTTCCATGTGTTTGATGCCATTCCATTTGCTCAATTTCAGCCATTATTATGAGTCGTCCTCCCCTCAGCAGCCTCCACTGATGGACACAGATATAATAAATTAAAATCTAGTATGAATCTATTTATTTTAAGTTATTCAAGTATAAATCACCAATGTTACGATAGATTCCCATAGATTTTCAGTGTAGGGGTGTAGGTGGAGTGTAGGAGTGCATGAGGTCAGTAAGAAGGTATATGGGTGCCAGTCCATTGAGTGCTTTGAAGGTGAGCATGATAAATTTGAAGAGGATCCTATATTGAACTGGGAGCCAGTGGAGTTTGATGAGGGTCCCAAGGTCTGGTGTGTGTGAGGACTCGTGCAGCTGCATTTTGAATATGTTGAAGTCTGTCCAGTGTTTTGGCGGGGATGGCGTTGCAGTAGCTAAATTAGGGTTTCAGCAGTGCGGTCAGTGAGAGAAGGTCTGAGATGTTTTTGAGGTGGAAGAAGTCTGAATTGGTGATATTTTGGATGTGGGGTTCAAATGGCAAAGTGGGGTCAAATATAACACCAAGGTTCCTGACTGTGGAGTTGGAGTGGATGGTGCAGCGATCGATTGTCACATTCAGTTGACCCAGTTTCTTAATGAGGGAGTCCAAGGCCCATGAGCATGATCTCTGTTTTGTCGTTGTTTCATTTACAAAGTTATTGCTCATCCAAGTTTTCACAGAGACAGTCAACAACAGAGGGGGGTGGCAGAATGGAGTTGGGTTTTGTGTGGTTGTAAATTTGTGTGTCATCTGCATAACAGTGAAATCCAGTGAGTCCAAATTGACGGAGGATCTGACCAAGGGGTAGCATGTAAAAATTAAACAGTAAAGGACCTAACACTGAGCTTTGTGGGACACCTTGTGATACAGGGGCTGGGGCAGACCAGCAGTTGCCAAGGGAGATAAACTGTTCTCTATCAGATAGATAGGAGTGACACTCACTGATAGATAGGAGTGACACTTCACTGGACTACTATATAACCACACACCTTCATGTCTCACTGTGCCATCTCACACAGCACTTCTCTAAATTGCCCCATCATGTCATCACACATATCACTGGGCTCTCTCCCAACACAAACCACAGTCCGCATAACCATACTGTACACACTCCACTATCTCAGCACCATGTCACCACATGCACTGTTATGTCACACCTTGCTATCACTCCTCACATTCCTCCCTCTTCAAGCATATCTATTGACAGTGTAACACCTGCTCTTTTGCCTGACTATGTGGAATTGTTCATGGTTTTTCTGTATTACAGAACTACAGCATCTCCATCCCAGGCTGTAGGCCTGCTGTCTGTCTGGAGCATCCAGGTGCTCCAGTATACAGCTCTAATTACTGCAGTTTACTGATGACCCAGAGTGCTGACTACAGACTACTGCACTCAGAAAACTTTTGTCTGATCATCTCCTCTCTCTACCTGTCTCTGTATCTCTTCATTTCTCTATCTGTCTTTCTACTTCACTTTTCCCATTTAAAGTGCATACATATTGTAGAAGCACATTAATTAATCACATTCTCTTGTCTGCTTAGCTATGTTTGTCTCCCACTAGTATTGTTTCCAAATGACATATTTTTTATTTTCTGTACAGTGTCTCTCTTCTGTCACTGTTGGTGTGACCGTTATAATCATTGAGAAACTGCAAGTTGTCTTTCAATCATCTCTCTACTGTCTTGAGCTCACACTCTTGCTAACGAACTTGAAACATTGTATAAAGGTCTGGCCTGCACTCTTGCTAGCAAACTTGCAACATTGTATCAACTACTATAGTTTCCCTAGCTAGCGTAAAAATGCTAAAAACAGTACAAACCAAGTTAGATAGCTGACTAGCTACTCAACAGAGCAAAGGAGGCACAAGCAAGCAGAAAAATGAGGTGAGTAGGTACAGAAATGTAAGGTGTTGGGTGATCATGTGAGTCAGATAGAAATCAACTTTTCTCATCCCTTTTCCTTTGAGTCTTCACTCAGAAACACTTGAAAAGTTTTGGTAAGTTGTTGGTGTTGGCAACGATTACTGTGTTAAGTGAGTGGAGGCGAGCAGATTGATTGTGGTGCCGAGAATCTGCCAGTGGGTGCCAAGGCATTCCAGGAATCTGGCCCTCCATGAGAGAATGTGAACCAGGAGAGAGCAGTTTTTTCCACAGATGGCTGCTCAGTAAAACCAACTGGCTGCTCCTCTTCTACAGCCTGGCCATGTCACTGTGGCTCACGCTACCCAAGAAAAAGGTAGGAGGAGGGGCAAAGGGGAAAGGGGATGTTTGGCAGGAAAGTGACCATGCGTGATTTCCTCCAAATCAGCCTGAGAAATTGATTTATCAAACAGGAGATTGTGTCATGGCAGCAGGAGGGTGCAAGAAAGAAAGGTGACATGCAGTGGGGTGTGACATGCAAAATGACAAAAGTAAGCTGCTAGGTGACACACAAATACATTGAGGCACTCAAGCATGTTCACACTCAGACTTGGGTGCACGCACACATGTGTGCACACACTCAAACACACACCATACTTCCTCTGAGGGAACATGTATCAGCTGTAGCATTGCAAAGGGAGGGTGATTATTGGAAACTTTCTAAGTTTACCAGTAAACTACCAGAATTTTGGTATTTTTTAAAGATTTTATGTCATCTATATTAAGACATCGAGTAACCCTTTTGGGTACTTCAGATTTTCACAGGTGACTCTAATAATCTCTGGCACTCTGTGTGGCCTTATCACATGTAAAATCTATTAAATCATTTAAATAAGATTTTTGCTATTAAAAATTATAACAAAATTGTAAAAAATTGTCCTAAATATAAACCATCAACTTTACTATTAGTGTTTAATATGAGGGTTTCAGCATGACATATCCTTTGTATAAACAACATGACCAAAAGTTTGTGGGCACCTGCTCGTCGAACATCTCATTCCAAAATCATGGGAATTAATATGCATTAATATGGAGTTGGTCCGCCCTTTGCTGCTATAAAAGCCTCCACTCTTCTGGGAAGGCTTTCCACTAGATGTTGGAGGGGACTTGCTTCCATTCAGCCACAAGAGCATTAGTGACGTCAGGCACTGATGTTTGGGCGATTAGGCCTGGCTCGCAGTCGGCGTTCCAGTTCATCCCAAAGGTGTTTCATGGACTTGAGGTCAGGACTCTGTGCAGGCCAGTCAATTTCTTCCACACTGATCTTGACACACCGTTTCGGTATAGACCTCTACTTTGACAGAGGGGCATTGTCATTCTGAAACAGGAAAGGGCCGAAACTGTTGCCACAAAATTGGAAGCACATAATCGTCTAGAATGAATGCTGTAGGGTTAAGATTTCCCTTCAGTGGAACTAAGGAGCCTAGCCCGAACCATGAAAAACAGTCCCAGACCATCATTAATCCTCCACCAAACTTTACACTTGTCACTATGCATTGGGGCAGGTAGGGTTATACTGGCATCCGCCTAACCCAGATTCATCTGTCGGACAGCCAGATAGTGAAGCGTGATTCATTACCCCAGAGAACGCGTTTCCACTGCTCCAGAGTCCAATGGCGGCGAACTTTACACCACTCCAGCCGAGGCTTGGCATTGCACATGGTGATCTGATGCTTGTGTGCGGCTGCTCAACCAAGGAGACCCATTCCATGAAGCTCCCGACGAACAGTTATTGTGCTGACGTTGCTACCAGAGGCAGTTTGGAACGCGGTAGCTTGTTGCAACCGAGGGCAGACAATTTTTACGCGCTTCAGCACTAGGTCGTCCCGTTCTGTGAGCTTGTGTGGCCTACCAGTTCACAGCTGACAAGTTACTGCTCCTAGACATTTACACTTCACAATAAAAGCACTTACAGTTGACCGGGTAGCTCTAGCTGGTCAGAAAGTTGACGAACTGACTTGTTAGACGATACCACGTTGAAATTCACTGAGCTCTTCAGTAAGGCCATTCTACTGCCAATGTGTGTCTATTGAGATTGCATGCATGTGTGCTCGGGTTTTATACACCTGCCATCAACTGGTGTGGCGGAAATAACCAAATCCTCTAATTTGAAGTGGTGTCCACATACTTTTGCATATATAGTGTATATATATTATTTTATGTCAATATGTAAATGTTGTCAATGTTTTGGTGTCAAACTGGTGGCAGTGTGAAATAAGTCAATAGTTGGACGAGTTGCAGAGTTATTTAAAATAATGCCATTATTGATTAGATGCTTTTTTTCATAATCCACAGGGCTAGACAATCTGGACACTCTCTTTCTAAAACTTTCAGCCAAAATTGTTCCCCAAAGATTGGAAAGCTGCCGCGGTCATACCCCTCTTCAAAGGACGAAACACTCTAGACCCAAACTGCTACAGACCTATATCTATCCTACCCTGCCTTTCTAAAGTCTTCGAAAGCCAAGATAACAAGCAGATCACTGACCATTTCGAATCCCCCCGTACCTTCTCCGCTATGCAATCTGGTTTCTGAGATGGTCATGGGTGCACCTCAGCCCCGCTCAAAGTCCTAAACGATATCATAACCGCCCTCGATAAAAGACAATACTGTGCAGCTGTATTAATCGACCTGGCCAAAGCTTTTGTCAATCATCACATTCTTATCGGCAGACTCAAGAGCCTTGGTTTCTCAAATGACTGCCTCGGCTGGTTCACCAACTACATCTCAGACAGATGTCAGTGTGTCAAATCGGAGGGCCTGTTGTCCAGACCTGTGGCCGTATCTATGGGGGTGCCACAGGGTTAAATTCTCAAGCCGACTCTTTTCTCTGTATACATCAATGATGTCGCTCTTGCTGCTGGTGATTCTCTGATCCACCTCTATGCAGGCAACACCATTCTGTATACCTCTGGCCCTTCTTTGGACACTGTGTTAACTAACCTCCAGACGAGCTTCAATGCCATACAACTCTCCTTCCGTGGCCTCCAATTCCTCTTAAATTCAAGTAAAACTAAATGCATGGTCTTCAACCGATTGCTGCCTGCACCTGCCCACCCGCCCTCCAGCATCACTACTCTGGACGGTTCTGACTTAGAATATGTGGACAACTACAAATACCTAGGTGTCTGGTTGGACTGTAAACTTTCCTTCCAGACTCACATTAAGCATCTCCAATCCAAAATTAAATCTAGAATCGGCTTCCTATTTTGCAACAAAGCATCCTTCACTCTGCCAAACATACCCTCGTAAAACTGACTATCCTGCCGATCCTTGACTTCGGCGATGTCATTTACAAAATAGCTTCCAACACTATACTCAGCAAATTGAATGCAGTCTATCACAGTGCCATCCGTTTTGTCACCAAAGCCCCATTTACTACTGTTGAATTTATTATAATCATAAAATAGATTAAGGGCTTTCAATTGATGAAAGCACATTGTCATAATTAAATTATACTAACAACTACCCACCACAGCGACCTGTATGCTCTCGTTGGCTGGCCCTCGCTTCATATTCGTCGCCAAACCCACTGGCTCCAGGTCATCTACAAGTCTTTGCTAGGCATAGCCCCGCCTTATCTCAGCTCACTGGTCACCATAGCAGCACCCACCCATACCACATGCTCCAGCAGGTATATTTCACTGGTCACCCCCAAATCCAATTCCCACTTTGGCCGCCTTTCCTTCCAGCTCTCTGCCGCGAATGACTGGAATGAATTGCGAAAATCTCTGAAGCTGGAGACTCATATCTCCCTCACTAACTTTAAGCACCAGCTGTCAGAGCAGCTTACAGATCATTGCACCTGTACATAGCCCATCTGTGAACAGCCCATCCAACTATCTCATCCTCATACTGTTCTTTTTTTTGTGTCCAGTATCTCTACTTGCACATTCATCTTCTGCACATCTATCACTCCAGTGTTTAAATTGCTAAATTGTCATTATTTCGCCACTATTGGCCTATTTATTGCCTTACCTCCCTTATTTTACCTCATTTGCACACACTGTACATAGACTTTTTTTTCTATTGTGTTATTGACTGTGTGCTTGTTTATTCCATGTGTAACTCTGTGTCGTTGTCTGTGTCACACTGCTTTTCTTTATCTTGGCCAGGTCACAGTTGTAAACTAGCCTACCTGGTTAAATAAAGGTGAAATATATATATATATTTTTTAAATTAATTAGACTGTGTGGTTCAAGAGGAAATAGCCTATATACTAGAAACTCATGGACAATAATCAAATGCACTGGCTTATCAGTGTGCGGGGATACGGTAGAAGCTATGTTGAGCCCATATTAATCTGGTCTTCTGTCAGAGTGTGTGTAATTTGGATCAAAGAGCAGTGCAGCCCTAGTCAGAATGCAACTGTAGCGTTTATTGGTTAGGCGTCAGAGCAAAGCCCATCTGTCTGCCTTTCCCATCCTCTGTAGTGGCTCTTCGCTTGTTCTTTCCATGTGGTGGGGCCTTAGGAAAATGAAGTCATATAAAACACACTCATATCAGCAGGTTTTCACCAGTGATGTGTTTTATCATTTTCAAAGTAGCTTCAAAGGCTCTAGAAAGTGAAAATGTCATTCAGTTCAACACTTTCCTTTTTAAATACTTGATTCGGTGATATCTGATGAAAGAATACCCTTTTATCTGTTCTCCGATATCATCAAAGCAGATTATACTGTGTAGCTTACTCATTGTCTTTCCATAGTAACAGTTATTTTATTCAGTGGATGATTGTATTACTGGCAATTACTGATTTGACTTTCGCTTAGAGTAATTGTCGATACTTGTGTCTCTCTCACACTCACTCTTTCTTTGTTTCTTTCTTTCATTCTCTCTTCTCTCTCTTTCTCTTCTCTCTCTCGCTCACCTGTATCTATCTACAGTATATCAGTATTTGCTGTTTGATCCCTGCCTCTGTGTCTCTGTGTAGGATCACGAAAGGGGATGCTGGACCAATGAGAACCATGCGCGTCATGTGGTCAGTTGTCACGGCTCTCCTTGTCGCCATGCTCTTCGGTATCATCCAATCAGAACTGCAGGAAGGAGCCCTCATTCCAGGTAAGATTCCACAACACAACACTCCTCATCCATCGATCTACTGTTTGCCATTGGTAATATAATTTACCTTACCTTGTGCAGATAGAGACTAGCACCTGTTTTTGTACAAGTGCTTGTGTATGATTGCTTATCTTGGCAGTCTTGTTATCAGTCAAGGGTCTTTCATAGCTGTAATCCCAGAGTACTGAGTCTATCTACTTGGTATTGGGTTGATGGTATTGGGTTGAGAGTGTGAGATCTCCTTGGTCATTGTTTGACCAATGAGATGCTTCATCACTGTAGGTTTCATCTGTCTCAGTGTGGTAGAGGAGTGGAGATGATCATCACTGATAGGGCTCTAATTACATATACTGTTAGGCCTCAGGTAATTACTCTATCCATCAGAGAACCAGGGAGAAGAGGTAGAAATGTTTTATCTGGTCCGCATGTGGTCCAGTGGTTTGGAATAAAGAATAAGTATATATATATATATATATATAAGTATATATATATATATATATATATATTCTATGTATTTTCCACTGTGATGTGTTTAATTAGCTCTTCCTCTGCCAGGGGATCAATCCATGCTGCTTGCTGGTAGATGGGCTAACAACAGGGATCTATGACTCAAATCTTGCAGGGCTGTGTGTGTGTGTGTGTGTGTGTGTGTGTGTGTGTGTGTGTGTGTGTGTGTGTGTGTGTGTGTGTGTGTGTGTGTGTGTGTGTGTGTGTGTGTGTGTGTGTGTGTGTGTGTGTGTGTGTGTGACGGCTGAATTTGCCTCTACTTTGCACCCTTAATTAGTTAGCAAGCTCTGTCAATGACAATTAAATACTATGGTTAACAATCTTAGACAATGTTGAAGTGACTATATGCATCACTTCAGCTACACTACCGTTCAAAAGTTTTTGGGTCACTTAGAAATGTCTTGTTTTTGAAAGAAAAGCACATTTTCTGTCCATTATAATAACATCAAATTGATCAGAAATACAGTGTAGACATTGTTAATGTTGTAAATGACTACTGTAGCTGGAAACGGCAAATTTATTTAACGGAATATCTACATAGGCATACAGAGGCCCATTATCAGCAACCATCACTTCTGTGTTCCAATGGCACGTTGTGTTAGCTAATCCAAGTTTATAATTTTAAAAGGTTAGTTGATCATTAGAAAACCCTTTTGCAATTATGTTAGCACAGCTGAAAGCTGTTGTGCTGATTAAACAACCAATACAACTGGCCTTCTTTAGACCAGTTGAGTATTTGGAGCATCAGCATTTGTGGGTTCGATTACAGGCTCAAAATGGCCAGAAACGAAGACTTTCTTCTGAAACTCGTCAGTCTATTCTTGTTCTGAGAAATGAAGGCTATTCCATGCAAGAAATTGCCAAGAAACTGAAGATCTGGTACAACGCTGCGTACTACTTCCTTCACAGAACAGAGAAAACTGGCTCTTAGCAGAATAGAATGAGGAGTGGGAGGCCCCGGTGAACAACTGAGCAAGAGGACAAGTACATTTGAGTGTCTAGTTTGAGAAACAGGCGCCTCACAAGTCCTCAACTGGCAGCTTCATTAAATAGTACCCACAAAACACCCGTCTCAACTTCAACAGTGAAGAGGCGACTCCGGGATGCTGGTCTTCTAGGTGGACGGAAAATGGGCAGAAAATGTGCTTTTCATTCAAAAACAAGGACATTTCTAAGTGACCCCAAACTTTTGAACGGTAGTGTATATATATTGTTTGGATATCAAAGCAATTGAAGGGTCCACCAGGGAGTGTCTAAGAGCCTAGCAGGCTGTCTTGAAGATGTTTGAAAGTTGAGAGGCTAATGCAGAAGACAGTGTTCATTAATGATGGAGAGCTATTCAGCCTCTCTATGATGAGCTGAGCCTGTTGAGCTGGGGGAAAGGGAAGGGAAAGTGGATGTGGTTCCCCAGAGCAGGGATCAGAGGTCAGAGCAGAGAGACCACAGTTCACCCACAGTGGCCATGACAGTCTGCCTGTCACTGATGGAGAGAGACATCACTCAGCATCCACAGTGACCACTGACCATTGATATTGGGTGTGTTCACAATCAACCACCCTGGGGAATAGAGGGGTAAGTCACCTGACTGGCATTTTGGTAAGTTGTCCTGGATACACACAAATAAAACACATGCACACTCTTTACATAAGGGGCCAAAAGATTGGAACCACATTTGCCATACGAGACCAAGTACATTTTATATGAGCTGACCCTCTGCTGAATGATCCCCATGCTAGAGCATTATAAGCGAAAATGTCAAAAGCACTAATTGGTCTCTCAGGGACAGAAGAATGTTCCTTATTGCCATTGGCACTGGGTCATTGTCCATGCCGTTCTACCACTGGAAACGGCTAATGTCCACTGCATCGTGGGTATCCAGGAAAAATCAATTGAAAATCAAAAGGGGTTTGACATTTATAAAGCATCTGCTTGTAGACTGTATTTTTCCTGCTTTCCAGAGGAGTCTGTGCTGATTTATAGGTGCGTCTCTTGGCTGGTGTCCTGGTAATTGTGTGGATGGAATATTTCCTTGTGTTCTCCTTCACAGAGACAGCAGTGTGAGGGGAGGCCTGGAGTTACAGGGGTGGCCTGCCATCCTAATGGAAATTGTAGAAAAATAAAGGCTCCTAAGGTAGTCTCTAGATGCAGGTGTCGAGGGTATTTCAATTGTTCTGGCCTACGTTTTAGAAAATAGTACAGTAGTTATTGAGTCTTGGTGTAGCCTACCTGAATACTAATTGACTGCACTGTTTGGTAAGAGAAACCTCCTAGGTTCGTTCTGATTATGTGAAGTTGGAACAGAGGGTATTTTTTCCTGACTGTAATACATGGTGGGTAGTGTGACTTTCCTGACTGTGTGTTGTAATGATGTTACACCGCTGGGGGGCTGGTAGCGAGAAGTCCAATTAGGAAGTGTAATCAAAGTCCAGCTTGTAAGCGTTGAGATGTTAAATTAGTTGTGCCAGCAGCCTGCTGTTGATGGAAGTTTGTAACCAAGGGGTCACCCATGGTTCTCTCAAACAATAGGGCTGCAGGATGGTAAGAGAATCTATAAGTCATAACCTGGGGGGGTGAGATTGATAATGGAGCAGACGATGAATTTCTGTTGTTCCCTGTAGGGTCGTTCCATGTAATTTCAGCAAGCCATGACACCCACGATCTGAAATTGTTTCTGTAGTTAGCAACAGATAAGATTAGCATTCCTGTAACATTCTTTTGTTGAAGTATAATTTGATCTCTGAGAAATTGAGCTAATTAATGGTGCCGGAGGAGATGGCTGCCGTTTTACGGGCTCCTAAACAATTGTGTTATTTTGTGTGTTTCTTCACGTTATTTTTAAATTCTTTGTACATAATGTTTCTGCCACTGTATCTTATGACCAAAAATAACTTCTGGATATCAGAACAGCGATTACTCACCTCGAACTGGACAAAGATTTTTTATTTTAACGAGACGGACCCTAAGGATTTACTCCAGATACCCAAAAGGCCCAAATCCCTGTCATTCGTGTGAAGAGAAGACGCAGATACAGGAGACGCAGGTCCGGGTGCCTTGTGAGAATTTGTCGGCGAGTGGGTGACCTGCCTCTACCATCCGTCCTATTGGCCAACGTGCATTCATGGGCGAATGAACTGGATGAGCTCCGTTCAAGACTATCCTACCAACGGGACATTAACCTCTGGCGACAAGCAATCCCGGATCCGGGAGCGTAATCATAGCCTCAAACGAATTAGCATAACGCGGCGGACATAAATACCCCTAGTAACTGTTCCTATTCATGAAAATCGCAAATTAAATGAAATAAATATATTCAAACACAAGCTTAGCCTTTTGTTAAAACAGTAGAGTCGTGGTTGAATGACGACATGGAAACTATACCGTGGCTGTTTTTTTCATGCACCGGCAAGACAGAACAGCTGCCCCCTGTAAGACAAAGGGTGGCGGTCTGTGTTTATTTGTCAGTAACAGCTGGTGCGCAAAATCAAATATTAATTAAGAACGTTTCAAGGTTTTGCTCGCCTGAGGTAGAGGATCTCATGATAACCTGTAGACCACACTATTTACCAAGAGTATTCATCTATATTTTTTGTAGCTTTCTACATAACACCACAAACCGATGCTGGCACTAAGACCGCACTCAACGAGCAAACAATGAGCAAACAAGACAATGCTCATCCAGAGGCGACACTCCTAGAGGCCTCCTAGAGGGACTTTAAGCAGGGAAACTTGAATCCGTTTTACTTCATTTTTAGCAGCATGTTACATTTGCAACAAGAGGAGAAAAAAATCTGACCATAATTCTATCCCCCTGATTCCTGCTTACAAGCAAAAACTAAAGCAGGAAGTACCAGTGACTCGCGCAACACGGAAGTGGTCAGATGACACAAATGCTAAGCTACAGGACTGTTTTGCTAGCACAGACTGGAATATGTTCCGGGATTCTTCCGATGGCATTGATGAGTACACCACATCAGTCACTGGTTTTACCAATAAGTGCATCGAGGATGTCGTCCCTACAGTGACTGTACGTACATACCCCAACCAGAAACCATTGATTACAGGCAACATTCGCATTGAGCTTAAGGGTAGAACTGCCACTTTCAAGGAACGGGACTCTAACCCGGAAGCTTATAAGAAATCCCGCTATGCCCTCCGACAAACCATCAACCATCAATACAGGACTAAGATCAAATCGTACTACACAGGCTTCGACACTCGTCGGATGTGGCATGGCTTGCAAACTATTACAGTCTACAAAGGGAAGCACAGCCGAGAGCTACCCAGTGACACAAGGATATCAGACGAGCTAAATAACTTCTATGCTCCATTTGAGGCAAAAGAACGGTCAACACTGCAAATATTGACTTTTTGCATCAACTTCATGTAAATGTCAATAAAAGCCTTTGACACTTATGAAATGCTTGTAATTATACTTCAGCATTCCATAGCAACATCTGACAAAAATATCTAAAGACACTGAAGCAGCAAACTTTGTGGAATTTAATATTTGTGTCATTCTCAAAACTTTTGGCCACGACTGTACACTGAGAATGCCAGCAACTGGTAAGTGTCTTAACTGACATTTTCAACCTCTCCCTGTCTGAGTCTGTAATACCTGCATGTTTCAAGCAGACCATTGTCCCTGTGCCCAAGAACACTAAGGTGACCTGCCTAAATGACTACCGACCCGTAGCACTCACGTCTGTAGCCATGAAATGCTTTGAAAGGCTGGTCAAGGATCACCTACAGTATGTGAGAATGCTGTTCACTGACTACAGCTCAGCGTTCAACACCATAGTGATCTCAAAGCTCATCAAAGCTCATCACTAAGCTAAGGACCCTGGGACTACACACCTCCCTCTACTATTGGATCCTGGACATTCTGACGGGCCACCCCCAGGTGGCAAGGGTAGGTAACATAACACCAGCCCCGCTGATCCTCAACATGGGGGTCCCTCAGGGGTGCGTACGTATTCGCCTCGTGTGCTCCAACACCATCATTAACTTTGCGGACAACACAACTATGGTGGGCCTGATCACCGACAACGATGAGACAGCCTATAGGGAGGAGGTCAGAGACCCGGAAGTGTGGTGCCAGGGCAACAACCTCTCATTCAATGTGATCAAGACAAAGGAGATGATTATAGACTACAGGAGAAGGAGGGCCAAGCATGCCCCCATTTTCAACGACGGGGCTGTAGTGGAGCAGGTTGAGAGCTTCAAGTTCCTTGGTGTCCACATCACCAACAAACTATGATGCTCCAAACACACCAACACAGCCGTGAAGAGTGTACAACAATGCCTATTCCCCCTCAGGAGACTGAAAAGATTTGGCATGGGTCCTCAGATCCTCAAAACGTTCTACACCACTGCACCACTGAGAGCATCCCGACTGGTTGCATCACCGGCTGGTATGGCAGCTGCTCGACCTCCGACTGCACGGCGCTACAGAGGGTAGTGCATACAGTCCAGTACATCACTGTTGCCAAGCTTCCTGCGATCTAGGATCTCTATACCAGGTTATTTCAGAGGAAGGCCCTAAAAATTGCCAAGGACTCCAGCCACCCTAGTTATAGACTGTTCTCTCTGCTACACCACGGCAAGTGGTACTCGCGTGCCAAGTCTAGGTCCAAAAGTCTTCTGAACAGCTTCTACCCCCAAGCCATAAGACTGCTGAAAAGCTGATCAAATGGCTACCCAGACTATTTTCATTGACCCCCACCGTAACGCTGATACTTGCTGTTTATTATCTATGCATTGTCAATTTACCCCTACCTCCATGTACTAATTACCTCAATTACCTTGACTAACCTGTGCCCCCGCACATTGACTTTTAAATTCTAAGAATCATATACTAGTCAGTAAATGTAGTATCTAACATCTGATTTGGTCCCCATTTTTTTTAACATTAAGTAAGACATGAGGATTCCAAAGAATTGGTCAAAAGCCACCCACAGACCCCCCCACGCCAATCCCAACAGAACATTGAGTATGCAATATCAGTTATCTATGCAAATCCAGACTCAACATCGAGAATACAATATAATTACAAGTATACCGCTGTTTCAGATGCTAACGTTTTGGCATTTATTGCACAAGTCCTATGCACATCAGTGGTACCTATATCAGCATTTTAGATTTGTGCCACAAATGCACAAAGAAAGGTGAACAAAACCGAAGTATGGGTTGCTATCATACTTTGGCCATAGACTGCTTACAGGGTAAGGAAAGCAATATGTAATTTGGGTGAACGGTCCCTTTAATTTTGAGGGGGAGGGAGTCTTAAATAAATCACCTAATAGCAGGTACAGCACCATCTAGTGGTCAGAACCTGGCAATGTCAGGATGTAGGATGGGACATAAACCTAACAACTACAATTACTAATTTCTCTGAACAGGGTGGAAAAAAAACATCACCAAAATTACTGAGAATGCACTACATAGGAAAGAAACCTGTACTCCAAACCACAGCTCCCTACTACTTGTCAAACATGGAGAACTGATACTGTATACTCGTTGTTCTGTTGGGATTGGCTTGGGGTGTGGGAGGTCCGTGGGTGGCATTTACCATTTCTTTGGAATCCTCATGTTTTACTCACTGTTAGAATTCTTTGGGGTCCAAATTGGATGTTATGTACTATATTTATTGCATATTATATGAAATGTATCATTTTAAATGGCCAATTTGGGTGTAATCAATTAAGAGATCAAATTATATTTCAACAAAATAATGTTGCAGGAATGCTAATCTTAGTTTTTTAAACTACAGAAAACGATTTCATAACAATCTTCCATGGTGGGTCTCAAAATCCTCTTTTTTGTGCCTTTTTTTAACCTTTTATTTAACTAGGCGAGTTAGTTAAGAACAAATTCTTATTTACAACGACTGCCTATCCCCGCCAAACCTGTACCAAATGTGTGCCACCCTATGGCACTACCAATCACGGCCGGATGTGATACAGCCTGGATTTGATCCAGGGACTGCACTGAAATGCAGTGCCTTAGACCGCTGCGCCACTCGGGAGGGAGCCCAATATGGAGTGACCCTGTAATTAATGGATAATGAAGTAGTAATTCTATGCACATGTGGCCGATGTGAAATGGCTAGCTAGTTTGTTTCAGATGGTGACGTCACTCGCTGAGACCTAGAAGTAGTTGTTCCCCTTGCCCAGCAAGGGCCACGGCTTTTGTAGTGCGATGGGTAACGATGCTTCGTGTGACTGTGGTTGATGTGTGCAGAGGGTCCTTGGTTTGAGCCCAGGTTGGGGTGAGGAGAGGGACGGAAGCTATACTGTTACACACACACACACACACACACACACACTGTTTCTGTCTCTCTTTTCTTCCTCAGTCTTTGATAAGCACATACATCACATTCCTTTAAAAGTTTATTGAATATACAGTACACCCACTGATCTAAAAATCGGGATTGTTATTTTACAGGAGATGCATGAGTTTCTTCATCTCTTGTTAGTAATAAGGAATTGACTTGCTCCTTGCATGTCTCAATCTATTCCATATAGCTACATATTAATTATATTAGTGGTAATCCTTTGTTTGTTAATCACATGGATTAAACAGTGATTATTTTCCATTGTGAGCCTTTTCCCCTCTCACATTATCAGTTCTCACTGGCACTTGGTAATCTAGACACCATTTTTGTTTCTGCCTCAAGGTGAGATTGTTTCTAGATAACCTTGTTTACCATGGACATGTAGTTGTATGTAGCACTGACGGATCGCAGGATGAGATTCCAAGTATCAGCTCTCACAAGAAGAATAGAAACTAGAATTAATCAACCTGTAATATACAATAGGTTCCTTCCTAGCTGCAATCCTTAGGAAGTCACTTGGCTTTGACGTGATTTGGGTGCTGGATGCAGCCTTCCAATAGAATGTGACAGTAAAAGATAAGGAGCTGCTAACCGTTAGGCTACCTGCTGCCAGCTGCTCTTACCTGACAGAACTGACTCTGAACAGAAGCGCAGAGCTGCATTGATCACACGCTGGTCACACTCTGATTTTATATGTTACCTTTAATACTTATTAAAGAAGACACTCGGTCCTTTGCAGATGGAGGAATATTTCCCTCTGCCGAGCGTGGGAGAGGACGAGAAGAACTGGTGACAATGTGTGTGGTTAGCTAATTAGCAACGCTCGTTAGTCTATTTAGAGAGCCATGACGAGAGGAAGACAGCACTAACCTCAGAGGAGAACAACCTTCACCACAACACCTACTGTTACTGGACCAGCTGAGATGCACCACAACACTGCACTGACAGCAATACACAATGAGAGAGAGAGAGAGAGGAGGGCCATCATTAACTTTTTCACTGCTAATATGGTTTAGCTACAGTACTGTGCTGCTATTATATCATACAGATGTAGGATATTTATTTGAGCCAGTTTTCTACAGCAGGAAAACAATCCTGCAGCAACAGGAAATGTGAATTACTATGTGGATTAGAATTAATGGCCATTTTTTGTACTGTACAGTACAGTACTGTAGCTAAACCAACAAGTCTGACATTTTAATGTGGAAATTACACATTTAGAAGCCTTTTAAACCTTGAAAACACTAGAAGTTTGCATTTCCTACTGTGCAGCAAAATTCTCAACAACAAAAGAGTGATCAAATTAAAGCATGAAACACACCGAGAATCTCACTGCTGATAGACTGCTGATAGGTATTTATCAGAGTGGGAGGCTGTTCCTTCTCTTGCTAGAACAAAACCGATATATTCTGCGCGCCGACCCAGTAGCGACGAACCTACTGATTCCACTTGTACTTGCTCGTCAGTGACCAACAATTTGACTTTGAGCCAATCAGAGAGCACGATCCCCCACGTGGGGAGCCAACAAAAGAAGAGGAAAAAATAGTGCATTTACTCCGTACATCGACGGATGAGCCAGTCACACTTCATATGCAATATAGGCTGGTAGCTAGCTAAGTGCACAGAAGCAATGCACACAACACTAAATACTTCCTCTAAACTAGCTAACCACTGTATGGACAATGGAATAGTTTGTTTCCATGAAACAGCTGCCTGTGTTAGCTGTCGAGTTAGTGCAGTGTCCTTAGCTAGCTAGCGAGCTAAGTTTAGCATATTCTCTGGTTAGCACAACATAGCCAGCTAGTTAGCTAAGGACACTGCACTATGTTGTGCTAACCAGCAAATATGCTAAAGTTAGCTAGCTAAACATTTCAGTATGGGCTGGCACAGGCAGAATGGAATTATTGCCTGGTAGTTATCTAGCTGTGGCCATCTGGCTAGTATCAACAAGGGCTTTCTATAAAATAGCAACATTAGCGCAGATAGCTTGGAATCTAGACCGTAAGCAATATGCATGGATATGCATTGCCAAACAGTGCTACTGCCACCTTCTGATTTGGAGTATTTTAACAAGGCTGAGTGGCTGACGACTTCCAAGTTCTTTGCTGAGTGAACACAAATGAGATTGACTGCCAACACTCTCTTCAGAGGTGCTAAGCACTGTTGATAGGCAAACATTTGACAATCCTATCGACGTGTCTGAGCTTTTAGATCCTACATCTGTAGAAGAAGGGTCGTTGAGATAAAATCCCAGCTGTTCTCTATTCTCTCTCTATTGTTGTGGAGAGGCTTTTCAGCCACGAGTAGAGCTGTCTGTCTGACTTTACTACGTGAGTTAAAGTAAACGTACTCAGTAGTCACCTGTTTTTTGGAGAGGGGGATCCAATGTACTCTATCACATTATTCAATTAAATTTCACCCATGAGGCCCAACTTCACTTCCACAACGACAGTTCAGGGGAGTTCAGTTAGAAAAATGTAGCTTGTCCATAGTTAGAAAAGAATAGCTAAGTTATGCTTGGATTCTGCCAAATTTGGCCTGAGCTGAAAGGTTGACTTCCTGCTTTCCTATACCCCATACTGTGTTCCTCTCCTTCCCATGCCCTCTCCCACCCTTTTCTGCTCTGTTGCCATGGCAATCTGTCCAAACCAAACCTACAGAGGTGGTGCCCCCCTCCTGGCTGATTGATTGATGATATTGGAATTGATTGGGTTTGGAGTGGTGGGAAAGGCTAAGTGTGTGTGTGTGTGTGTGTGTGTGTGTGTGTGTGTGTGTGTGTGTGTGTGTGTGTGTGTGTGTGTGTGTGTGTGTGTGTGTGTGTGTGTGTGTGTGTGTGTGTGTGTGTGTGTGTGTGTGTGTGTGTGTGTGCGCATGTACTTGTGTATGTGCTTGTGTATGAAAGATGCTTGAGAAGCTTCCTCAATCTTTATCACAGCACAGTCTCCATTTTGATTAAGTTTTGGCATATTTGTGTTACTGGAAAAGGACTCTGTGATGCATTAAATTAAGTTTTGACACCTGCAGACTCAGAGTCATTAGTCATTCACAGATATATGCTCCTGTGGCATCTGAGCTGATGCATTATATCAATGAATATACAGTATATCATTCTCTTTAGTTGCAGATGACGCCCAGACATAATTGAAGATAATCATCAGAGCTATCATCCAGTATTAGGTGTGTATGATCTGTAAGTGTCTTGCGGGTGGTCTCCTGTGCAGCTGTCTGTTATTGGAGTTGCTGTGACAGACAGGGCAGCACACAGGTTAAAAGTACACATAGAGGGATCAGTCTGACAGTGAGAGAGGGGTGTTTGTGTCTGTGTACCCAAGTCTCAAGGATACTGAAAGGTCCTTATCTCAATGATCCTCTCTCTCTCTCTCTCTCTCTCTCTACCTCTCACTAACTCTCTTTCTCTACCTCTCTCACTTTATCTACATCTCTCTTTCTATCCTCCAATCAGTTTTAGCTGGGTTTTAGCTGTTGTGTCTGTCCCAGTCACAACCTAATTGTCCTGCACATTCTATTCCAACCATTTTCACAGTTCGAGTCTGGGCACCAGTTGCCTCCCTACACAGCCTGTCCATCTTGGGCTCTGTGTGTTTGGGGTTGTTAAATGTTTTCTGACTGTTTTAACCTCTGACAGGTCCACTCTGTGAAGTTGTCTGAGCTGTTTGTGGCTGAGGGGGAGAAGGTGCACATTGATGGGCCACACGACTTGTGGGTGTGTGACGGGGGAACTTTGTGCCTTTTCAAAGGCACTGATTTAACCAGCATAGCGTGTCAGGCCATTCATCTTTCTGTAAGTGACGTGTCATTCCCCAAAACCAGCAGCCCCTGCCCTCAAACACACATCCACACACTCACACGGACAATCACACACCCACTACCACGGGC
Source organism: Oncorhynchus keta (assembly GCF_023373465.1). Taxonomy (NCBI): domain Eukaryota; kingdom Metazoa; phylum Chordata; class Actinopteri; order Salmoniformes; family Salmonidae; genus Oncorhynchus; species Oncorhynchus keta. The sequence goes on from NC_068432.1 coordinate 31,781,329, forward strand.
AAATGCATGTACAGTGCCTTGCGAAAGTATTCGGCCCCCTTGAACTTTGCGACCTTTTGCCACATTTCAGGCTTCAAACATAAAGATATAAAACTGTATTTTTTTGTGAAGAATCAACAACAAGTGGGACACAATCATGAAGTGGAACGACATTTATTGGATATTTCAAACTTTTTTAACAAATCAAAAACTGAAAAATTGGGCGTGCAAAATTATTCAGCCCCTTTACTTTCAGTGCAGCAAAATCTCTCCAGAAGTTCAGTGAGGATCTCTGAATGATCCAATGTTGACCTAAATGACTAATGATGATAAATACAATCCACCTGTGTGTAATCAAGTCTCCGTATAAATGCACCTGCACTGTGATAGACTCAGAGGTCCGTTAAAAGCGCAGAGAGCATCATGAAGAACAAGGAACACACCAGGCAGGTCCGAGATACTGTTGTGAAGAAGTTTAAAGCCGGATTTGGATACAAAAAGATTTCCCAAGCTTTAAACATCCCAAGGAGCACTGTGCAAGCGATAATATTGAAATGGAAGGAGTATCAGACCACTGCAAATCTACCAAGACCTGGCCGTCCCTCTAAACTTTCAGCTCATACAAGGAGAAGGCTGATCAGAGATGCAGCCAAGAGGCCCATGATCACTCTGGATGAACTGCAGAGATCTACAGCTGAGGTGGGACTCTCTGTCCATAGGACAACAATCAGTCGTATATATTGCACAAATCTGGCCTTTATGGAAGAGTGGCAAGAAGAAAGCCATTTCTTAAAGATATCCATAAAAAGTGTTGTTTAAAGTTTGCCACAAGCCACCTGGGAGACACACCAAACATGTGGAAGAAGGTGCTCTGGTCAGATGAAACCAAAATGGAACTTTTTGGCAACAATGCAAAACGTTATGTCATCACCCTGAACCCCCCACTGTCAAACATGGTGGTGGCAGCATCATGGTTTGGGCCTGCTTTTCTTCAGCAGGGACAGGGAAGATGGTTAAAATTGATGGGAAGATGGATGGAGCCAAATACAGGACCATTCTGGAAGAAAACCTGATGGAGTCTGCAAAAGACCTGAGACTGGGACGGAGATTTGTCTTCCAACAAGACAATGATCCAAAACATGAAGCAAAATCTACAATGGATTGGTTCAAAAATAAACATATCCAGGTGTTAGAATGGCCAAGTCAAAGTCCAGACCTGAATCCAATTGAGAATCTGTGGAAAGAACTGAAAACTGCTGTTCACAAATGCTCTCCATCCAACCTCACTGAGCTCGAGCTGTTTTGCAAGGAGGAATGGGAAAAAATGTCAGTCTCTCGATGTGCGAAACTGATAGAGACATACCCCCAGCGACTTACAGCTGTAATCGCAGCAAAAGGTGGCGCTACAAAGTATTAACTTAAGGGGGCTGAATAATTTTGCACACCCAATTTTTCAGTTTTTGATTTGTTAAAAAAGTTTGAAATATCCAATAAATGTCGTTCCACTTCATGATTGTGTCCCACTTGTTGTTGATTCTTCACAAAAAAATACAGTTTTATATCATTATGTTTGAAGCCTGAAATGTGGCAAAAAGGTCGCAAAGTTCAAGGGGGCCGAATACTTTCGCAAGGCACTGTATATGTAAAGGTAGTCTAGAGACAAACACCAAAGCATAAGACCTTCAACACACATAACCCAGTACAGTAAATGTAATGTAATTCTTTACTGTGTCCGGTCCCTACCTGTGTCACTGCTGTAATTTCACCTACAATGTCTCCCATCACCACCCTCTATGTCACACAACAGTTGTCCCGTACTATCTTAGTGAGATTAGGCTGCTTTGCATTGATGTAGCATCAGTCATGGTTTCTAGCTTTGTATTGGTCCTGCAGATAGCCAGGCCTCTATGTCCCATCACCCTCTCTCTTTGAGGTGTTAAAATGATGAGAGTAAAATCAATGGCCAGCCTCTGGCCTCACACAACATATCTCCTCCACAGTGTCTGTCTGTAATGTTGTCCCAACGTATCAGCAACGCTCCACCCTCCACTTGTTGGAGGGCTGTTTTGATAGTCTCCAGGCTCTGTCTGTCCATTGGTTTAATCCAGCCTGTCAATACAGACAGACAACACAATCAAATGTGTTTAGAGAGTTGAACACTAGTACAATAACGAAAATGATTCAGAGCTGTGATGTGTATGGATATTTACAGTGTATTCCGAAAGGATTCTGACCCCTTGACTTTTTCCACATTTTGTTACATTACAGTCGTATTCTAAAATAGTTTTTTTTTAAATCCTCATCAATCTACACACAAAACCCCATAATAACAAGGTTTTGAGAATTATTTTGAAATGTACACTACCGTTGAAAAGTTTGGGGCCATTTAGAAATGTCCTTGTTTGTGGACAACAAAATAATAGCTTTTCTTTCAAAACAAGAAGATTTCTAAGTGAACGGTAGTGTATATATATTGGTTGGATAGCAAAGCAATTAAAAGGTCCTCCGGGGAGTGTCTTAGAGCCTAGCAGGCTGTCTTGAAGATGTTTTTAAAAAAAGAAACGTCCCTTTTCAGGACCCTGTCTTTCAATGATAATTCGTAAAAATCCAAATAACTTACATTTACATTACATTTTACATTTAAGTCATTTAGCAGATGCTCTTATCCAGAGCGACTTACAAATTGGTGCATACACCTTATGACATCCAGTGGAACAGCCACTTGCATCTAAATTTTTTTTTGGGGGGGGGGGGGTTGGAAGGATTACTTACCCTTACTTACCCTATCCTAGGTATTCCTTGAAGAGGTGGGGTTTCAGGTGTCTCCGGAAGGTGGTGATTGACTCCGCTGTCCTGGCGTCGTGAGGGAGTGTGTTCCACCATTGGGGAGCCAGAGCAGTGAACAGTTTTGACTGGGCTGAGCGGGAACTGTACTTCCTCAGTGGTAGGGAGGCGAGCAGGCCAGAGGTGGATGAACGCAGTGCCCTTGTTTGGGTGTAGGGCCTGATCAGAGCCTGGAGGTACTGAGGTGCCGTTCGCCTCACAGCTCCGTAGGCAAGCACCATGGTCTTGTAGCGGATGCAAGCTTCAACTGGAAGCCAGTGGAGAGAGCGGAGGAGCGGGGTGACGTGAGAGAACTTGGGAAGGTTGAACACCAGACGGGCTGCGGCGTTCTGGATGAGTTGTAGGGGTTTAATGGCACAGGCAGGGAGCCCAGCCAACAGCGAGTTGCAGTAGTCCAAACGGGAGATGACAAGTGCCTGGATTAGGACCTGCGCCGCTTCCTGTGTGAGGCAGGGTCGTACTTTGCGGATGTTGTAGAGCATGAACCTACAGGAACGGGACACCGCCTTGATGTTAGTTGAGAACGACAGGGTGTTGTCCAGGATCACGCCAAGGTTCTTAGCGCTCTGGGAGGAGGACACAATGGAGTTGTCAACCGTGATGGCGAGATCATGGAACGGGCAGTCCTTCCCCGGGAGGAAGAGGAGCTCCGTCTTGCTGAGGTTCAGCTTGAGGTGGTGATCCGTCATCCACACTGATATGTCTGCCAGGTATGCAGAGATGCGATTCGCCACCTGGTCATCAGAAGGGGAAAGGAGAAGATTAATTGTGTGTCGTCTGCATAGCAATGATAGGAGAGACCATGTGAGGTTATGACAGAGCCAAGTGACTTGGTGTATAGCGAGAATAAGAGAGGGCCTAGAACAGAGCCCTGGGGGACACCAGTGGTGAGAGCGCGTGGTGAGGAGACAGATTCTCGCCACGCCACCTGGTAGGAGCGACCTGTCAGGTAGGACGCAATCCAAGCGTGGGCCGCGCCGGAGATGCCCAACTCGGAGAGGGTGGAGAGGAGGATCTGATGGTTCACAGTATCGAAGGCAGCCGATAGGTCTAGAAGGATGAGAGCAGAGGAGAGAGAGTTAGCTTTAGCAGTGCGGAGTGCCTCCGTGATACAGAGAAGAGCAGTCTCAGTTGAATGACTAGTCTTGAAACTTGACTGATTTGGATCAAGAAGGTCATTCTGAGAGAGATAGCGGTAGAGCTGGCCAAGGACGGCACGCTCAAGAGTTTTGGAGAGAAAAGAGAGAGAGGGATACTGGTCTGTAGTTGTTGACATCGGAGGGATCGAGTGTAGGTTTTTTCAGAAGGGGTGCAACTCTCGCTCTCTTGAAGACGGGAGGGACGTAGCCAGCGGTCAGGGATGAGTTGATGAGCGAGGTGAGGTAAGGGAGAAGGTCTCCGGAAATGGTCTGGAGAAGAGAGGAGGGGATAGGGTCAAGCGGGCAGGTTGTTGGGCGGCCGGCCGTCACAAGACGCGAGATTTCATCTGGAGAGAGAGGGGAGAAAGAGGTCAGAGCATAGGGTAGGGCAGTGTGAGCAGAACCAGCGGTGTCGTTTGACTTAGCAAACGAGGATCGGATGTCGTCGACCTTCTTTTCAAAATGGTTGACGAAGTCATCTGCAGAGAGGGAGGAGGGGGGATTCAGGAGGGAGGAGAAGGTGGCAAAGAGCTTCCTAGGGTTAGAGGCAGATGCTTGGAATTTAGAATGGTAGAAAGTGGCTTTAGCAGCAGAGACAGAGGAGGAAAATGTAGAGAGGAGGGAGTGAAAGGATGCCAGGTCCGCAGGGAGGCGAGTTTTCCTCCATTTCCGCTCGGCTGCCCGGAGCCCTGTTCTGTGAGCTCGCAATGAGTCGTCGAGCCACGGAGCGGGAGGGGAGGACCGAGCCGGCCTGGAGGATAGGGGACATAGAGAGTCAAAGGATGCAGTAAGGGAGGAGAGGAGGGTTGAGGAGGCAGAATCAGGAGATAGGTTGGAGAAAGTTTGAGCAGAGGGAAGAGATGATAGGATGGAAGAGGAGAGAGTAGCGGGGGAGAGAGAGCGAAGGTTGGGACGGCGCGATACCATCCGAGTAGGGGCAGTGTGGGAAGTGTTGGATGAGAGCGAGAGGGAAAAGGATACAAGGTAGTGGTCGGAGACTTGGAGGGGAGTTGCAATGAGGTTAGTGGAAGAACAGCATCTAGTAAAGATGAGGTCAAGCGTATTGCCTGCCTTGTGAGTAGGGGGGAAGGTGAGAGGGTGAGGTCAAAAGAGGAGAGGAGTGGAAAGAAGGAGGCAGAGAGGAATGAGTCAAAGGTAGACGTGGGGAGGTTAAAGTCGCCCAGAACTGTGAGAGGTGAGCCGTCCTCAGGAAAGGAGCTTATCAAGGCATCAAGCTCATTGATGAACTCTCCGAGGGAACCTGGAGGGCGATAAATGATAAGGATGTTAAGCTTGAAAGGGCTGGTAACTGTGACAGCATGGAATTCAAAGGAGGCGATAGACAGATGGGTAAGGGGAGAAAGAGAGAAAGACCACTTGGGAGAGATGAGGATCCCGGTGCCACCACCCCGCTGACCAGAAGCTCTCGGGGTGTGCGAGAACACGTGGGCGGACACAGATCTTCATTGTAAAGAGTTTGACACTGTTTCCCATGCTTGTTCAATGAACCATAAACAATTAATGAACATGCACCTGTGGAACGGTCATTAAGACACTAACAGCTTACAGACGGTAGGCAGTTAAGGTCACAGTTATGAAAACTTAGGACACTATAAAGAGACCTTTCTACTGATTCTGAAAAACACCAAAATAAAAATGCCCTGGGTCCCTTCTCATCTGCGTGAACATGCCTTAGGCATGCTGCAAGGAGGCATGAGGACTGCAGATGTGGCCAGGGCAATAAATTGCAATGTCCGTACTGTGAGACGCCTAAGACAGCACTACAGGGAGCATTGTACCAGATCTTCAGTCTCTTGCCAATTTCTCACATGGAATAGCCTTCATTTCTCAGAACAAGAATAGACTGATGAGTTTCAGTTTTTTGTTTCTGGCCATTTTGAGCCTGTAATCGAACCCACAAATGCTGATGATCCAGATACTCAACTAGTCTAAAGAAGGCCAGTTTTATTGCTTGTTTAATCAGAACAACAGTTTTCAGCTGTGCCAACATAATTGCACAAGGGTTTTCTAATGATCAATTAGCCATTTAAAATTATGAACTTGGATTAGCTAACACTATGTGCAATTTGAACACAGGAGTGATGGTTGCTGATAATGGGCCTCTGTACACCTATGTAGATATTGCATTAAAAAGTTATATAGTCTGTGTACAACATGAACAATGTCTACAATGTGTTTCTGATCAATTTGATGTTATTTTAATGGACAAAACATTTGCTTTTCTTTCAAAAACAAGGACATTTCTAATTGAAACCAAACTTTTGAGTGTATATAAAAGCAAAAAAACAAACAAGTTATTGTTTAAATATTTTTTTTTACCCAATTTCATCTTAGTAGTTACTATCTTGTCTCATCGCTACAACTCCCGTACGGGCTCAGGAGAGGCGAAGGTCGAAAGCCATGAGTCCTCCGAAACACAACCCAACCAAGCCGCACTGCTTCTTAACATAGCGCACATCCAACCCGGAAGCCAACCGCACCAATGTGTCAGAGGAAACACCGTGCACCTGGCGACCTGGTTAGCGTGCACTGCGCCCGGGCCGCCACAGGAGTCGCTAGTGCACGATGAGACAAGGATATCCCTACCGGCCAAACCCTCCCTAACCTGGACGCTAGACCAATTGTGCATCGCACCATGGACCTCCAGGTCGCGGCAGAGCCTGGGCTCGAACCCAGATTCTCTAGTGACACAGCTAGCACTCCGGGAGGCACTAGAACAAACTTATTAACCAAAGTATTCAGATCCTTTGCTATGACACTCGAAATTGAGGTCAGGTACATCATGTGTCCTTTGATCATACTTGAGATGTTTCTACAACTTGACTGGAGTCCACCTGTGGTAAATTCAATTGATTGGACCTGATATGGAAAGGCACACACCTATCTATTATACGGTCCCACAGTTGATAGTGCATGTCAGAGCAAAAACCAAGCTATGGGGTCAAAGGAATTGCCCGCAGAGCTGTGAGTCAGGATTGTGTCGATGCACAGATCTGGGGAAGGGTACCAAAAAAATGTCTGCATCATTGATGGTCACCCAGAACACAGTGGCCACCATCATTCTTTTATGGAAGAAGTTTGGAACCACCAAGACTTCCTAGAGCTGGCAGCCTGGCCAAATTGAGCAATTGGGGAGATGGTCCTTGGTCAGGGAGGTGATCAAGAACCCGATGATCACTCTGACAGAGCTCCAGAGTTCCTCTGTGGAGATGGGAGAACATTCCAGAAGGACAACCATCTCTGCACCATTCCACCAATCAGGCCTTTATGGTAAAGTGGCCAGACGAAAGCCACTCTTCAGTAAAAGGCACATGACAGCCCACTTGGAGTTTGCCAAAAGGCACCTAAAGGGCTCTCAGACAATGAGAAACAAGATTCTCTGGTCTGATGAAACTAAGATTGAACTCATTGGCATGAATGCCGAGCGTCACGTCTCGAGGGAACCTGGCACCGTCCATATGGTGAAGCATGGTAGTGGCAGCATCATGCTGTGGGGATGTTTTCAGCGGCAGGGACTGTGAGACTAGTCAGGATCGAGGGAAAGATGAACGGAGCGAAGTACAGAGAGATCCTTGATGAAAACCTGCTCCAGAGTGCTCAGGACCTCGGACTGGGGCAAAGGTTCACCTTCCAACAGGCCAACGACCCTAAGCACACAGCCAAGACACATCCCACCTGACAGAGCTTAAGAGGATCTGTAGAGAAGAATGGGAGAAACTCCCCAAATACAGGTGTGCCTAGCTTGTAGCGTTATACTCAAGGCTATAATCACTGCTGAAAGTGCTTCAACAAAGTACTGAGTAAAGGGTCTGAATACTTATGTAAATGTGATATTTCAGTTTTGTATTATAAATACATTTGCAAAAACTTCTAAAAACCAGTTTTTGCTTTGTTATTATGGGGTATTGTGTGTCATTTGATGAGGGGAAAAAACGATTTAATCCGATGATACCCCCGGACAGGGCCAAACAGGCAGGATATAACCCCACACACTTTGCCAAAGCACAGTCCCCACACCACTAGAGATATATCTTCAACCACCAACTTACCATCCTGAGACAAGGCCGAGTATAACCCACAAAGATCTCTGCCATGGCACAATCCAAGAGGGGGCGCCAGCCCAGACAGGAAGACCACGTCAGTGACTCAACCCACTCAAGTGACGCACCCCTCCTAGGGACGGCATGGAAGAGCACCAGTAAGCCAGTGACTCAGCCCCTGTAATGGGGTTAGAGGCAGAGAATCCCAGTGGAGAGAGGGGAACCGGCCAGGCAGAGACAGCAAGGGCGGTTCGTTGCTCCAGTGCCTTTCAATTCACCTTCACACGCTTGGGCCAGACTACACTCAATCATAGGACCAACTGAAGACATAAGTCTTCAATAAAGACAAAGGTTGAGACCGAGTCTGCGTCTCTCACATGGGTAGGCAGACCATTCCATAAACATGGAGCTCTATTGGGTAAAGCCCTGCCTCCAGCTGTTTGCTTAGAAATTCTAGGGACAATTAGGAGGCCTGCGTCTTGTGACCTTAGCGTACGTGTAGGTATGTACGGCAGGACCAAATCGGAAAGATAGGTAGAAGCAAGCCCATGTAATGCTTTGTAGGTCAGCAGTAAAACATTGAAATCAGCCCTTGCCTTAACAGGAAGCCAGTGCAGGGAGGCTAGCACTGGAGTAATATGATACAATTTTTTGGTTCTAGTCAGGATTCTAGCAGCCGTATATAGCACTAACTGAAGTTTATTTAGTAGCCGGAAAGTAGAGCATTGCAGTGGTCTAACCTAGAAGTAACAAAAGCATGGATTAATTTTGAATACAAAGCGTTATGTTTGGTGCAAATCCAAATCATTACTGAGTACCACTCTCCATATTTTCAAGGATGTGGTGGCTGTATCATGTTATTTATTTTACTAGGCAAGTAAGTTAAGAACAATTTCTTATTTTCAATTATGTCCTAGGAACAGTGGGTTAAATACCTGTTCAAGGTCACAACAACAGATTAGTTCCTTGTCAGCTTGGGGATTTGAACTTGCAACCTTCCAGTTACAAGTCCACCGCTCTAACCACTAGGCTACCCTGCCACCTCAAGGATCAAGCCAATGATTCTTACACTTACAGAAGGCAGATACATTTATCCTCAACTACATACTGTTCCGTCAGTATGACTTTTGTGTGTTGATAATGTGGGAATAAAATGTAATTGTCTTTTTTGGTCAACAATCTACAAAAAATACTGTGTAATGTCAAAGTGGAAGATAAATAAAAACATGTGCACAAACAAATAAGAAAAATAAAACAATAATATATATTTGGCAGTGATAGGTGTGAGTGTCTCTGGGTAAGCCTATAAGAGCTTTCCACACCTGGATTGTGAAATATTTACCCATTGTTCCTAAAAAATACATTCAAGCTCTGTCAAATTCATTGTTGATAATTGCTAGACAAGCATTTTCAGGTCTTGCCATAGATTTTCAAACAGATTTAAGTCAAAACTGTAACTTGGCCACTCAGGATCCTTCTTGGTGCTTTAGGTTATTGTCCTGCTGAAAGGTGAATTCATCTTCCAGTGTCTGTTGGAAAGCAAACTGAACCAGCTTTTCCTTTAGGTTTTTGCCTGTTCTTAGCTCCATTCTGTTTCTTTTATCCTGAAAACTCACCCGTTCTTAACAATTACAAGCACACACATGGGGCGGCAGGGTAGCCTAGTGGTTAGTATTGGACTAGTAACTGGAAGGTTGCAAGTTCAAATCCTGAGCTGACAAGGTACAAATCTGTCATTCTGCCCCTGTTTTTAACTGACTTGCCTAGTTAAATAAAGGTAAAATAAATAAATCATTCCGTTACCAAACACCCCCAAATCTTTAAGATATTTTCTAATTTCTTTCCATCATGAGTAGGGAGGATAATGAATGTTAGAGGAAGTTACAATTCTTGAAATTCTATTACCAAATCATTTACAGAATTTGACTAATTGGGTTTGCACCTGCACAGTTCTTCCAGTAAATGTTATTTTAATTAGTCATGTTAATGTTATTAAAATGAGTCATTGTGCTTAGAGTTGTATGGTTTGTTAAAATTTGAAATCAATGTTTGGCATACATTTTAGGTAAACAAATCTTAGTCTAAGTACAATTCCGTTACCATGGAATTGCCCAAATATCCCTTGCTTGGGCAATCTGAGATCTGCCTTGTGCTATAACTGTAGTACATTTGAATGATGGTGGCTTGGTGTGATGAATGCTGTGTTTGTCTGTGAGGACGTCATTGTGTCTCTACATTTACACCACAGGCTCAGGTATCTTCTATTCTATATTATATTACCATCCTAAGTGCCACCTGATGCCTTCCCCATTAAAACAAAAGGAAGAGGAAGGTGGCCATTTTGAGAGCAAACACATGCTTGTCTGTACAGAGCTAAGAGGGAAAAACGACCTGTCTCACATTGCACGTCTACCAATCCCAGTCGGGCTCAAGGCCATCTCTCCCATCTCTCTGAGACGATCGATTCCCTGCCTTATCACTATGTATATGAGATTGCAGTTCCAAATTGATTCTAATCCCCTTGGATTAACACAAAATCAATATGCATTCCGGCATCAAATGAACTGCAGGTGTCTGTGCTAGCAGGCTGAGGTGATTTCTAAGTTAGCAACAGCATGGTTGTGTAAAAACTGAAACAGTTTCCCTGGGCTTCTCTAATTGGACAGAGGGACGTCAGGCTGAAGTGGCAGGGATGCAGGAGAGGTTCACAGAGACATTGCATTGCAGCCTAATGTTTGTTGGCTGCAGTACTCTACTGAAAAGGTAGTCCATTGATTTGACACACTCTCCAACTGTCAGTGCGACTCTCTTTGCTGCAGAAAATACTTTTCATATCAGAGGAGAAAATTACAAAACAAACACACAGATAGACTAAAAAATACATTTCAGAAAGTAATTTTGCATTACTGAGAAAAGTGCTTTTCAAAGTTAGTATATTTTCCTGGCATGTGGTGTTGAAAGATGACGACTGCCTTGCGGTGCTGTGCTGTTGTGTTGTTCGGTGTTTACCGGCGTAGTGGGATTCAGGGGGACTGTGTTGTGCAGTGCGTAGCAGGCCTGCGGGTGGATGACGTCATGTTTAAGTGTGATTGATGCCCTCGTCTGCTCCCTGAGAGTTATAACTGTTAGTGCTGTTAATGAGCACACATCGTCTCAAAGCACTGAGACATTTATGTGGAGAGAAGCGGAGAGACGTGTGTGTGTGTGTGTGTGGTTTTTATATATGGACAAGGCTTGCTGTGATGCTTGTCAGAACCAACTTCTGGGAAGTCATTTAGATGTGCATATCCAGAAATAGATATCCACCTGCTTGTCATTTCAGCTCTCATTTAGAAAATGATTAGAAACAAATGTCAAATCAAATCAAAGTTTATTGGTCATGTACACAGTTTAGCAGATGCTATAGCAGTTGCAGCTAAATGTTTGTCCAGATGTTCACAAACACTTACAGTAAGACGTTCCTGGTAATATCATGCTGTTTCCATTCCACTGTCTCCATGTAGGCTGTATAACTGTAACTTGTAATCACACTGGAATTATCCTCTCAGAGGTTCTGAAACACAGTGACAGGCCCTTTGATGACTGCACACACACATCTGTACACAACATTACAACACACTATTACAGACTAACCATTCTGCCTTGAACCTACCTATTATCTGGTAGTGGCATAGACACCTGTATCCATGGCTAGAAATCCCCATTATTTGATTTTGCCCTCATAAGCACAAAAAAAGATGCCATGCTATTGGGTACTCACAGAGATACTGTATATACCAGAATAATGCATCCTTGTAGACTCACACATGTCATAACATTGCACTCTCATGCAGGGATCTAGACAATAATACACTAGTCTTATATTCTCATGAATCACATTGTCCTCCTATACGGAGATGGACCCTAAGCTAAAATCACACAGACAGACAGACAGACAGACAGACAGACAGACAGACAGACAGACAGACAGACAGACAGACAGACAGACAGACAGACAGACAGACAGACAGACAGACAGACAGACAGACAGAGATGCTCGCCTTGTTGCTTAGACATGGGGGTTGTGGAATGAGGTTTAGGGAGAGGGGGATGAAGAGGAAGGAGGAGGGGCGGGAAGAGGAATAAGGGAGAGCAGGTTCTGCTCTACAGATCTACAGAACAGGCAGGCTCTAGACTATGATTGACACACTAAGTGTGTTCGATTGCCAGTCGGCTGTTTGCTCGCATGCACTGGGAGCCATGTGAGCGGCCAGCCATCTGTGCAACTTGCCATTCTCTGTCGTCGCCTGTCTTCATGGCAATGGGCACCCCCTCTTATTCTAATGAAACCCATCAGTTTGCTGTACATATAGAACCCCCCATAGGCCAACTCCTCCTCACCCCCTCTTCTCCTCTGTTCTATCTGTGTGTGTACCCCTCCAGCGATCCCTCTCTAAGGGCTAAGCTGAAATGAGATGCTTCATTTACATGGGTCCCCACCAGCTGGCTTCACTCCCCTGGTCTTGATTAAGTTTTTTTATGTGTAATTCTACTGTTGATTTACACCCACGTTTACAAAGTCTCCTGGTAGTCAGTTAGTCAGTCAGTCAGTCTGTCTGTTTACCTGGCAAGCCAAGGTATCCAACAGTGAAAGCCAGGGCTGGAGTTTCTTTGTTGCAGGTGGTGTTCTGTTCTGTGTTGTAAATGGATCATCTGTATTGATTGCATACACTATTTCACGTTTGGACAGATATCTATGCTTGTGGTGCATTAGTATTACATTCTTCTTCTTCCAGCACTCAAAACCTCTGACAACACTTTACAGTTTCTCAGTCGCTTGGTGCATTTTTCACATCATCCCTAACATGTGCAAAATAACAAGTGCATTTCTCAGAAAAATTTGTACAAACTGCAATATACAATAGATATGTTTCTAAAGCTAGTCAGTCACTAAAAATCCTTAGTACATCTCTCAAAAGTAAATATTTATGCCAATGATCATGTCAGTGTCATCAGAATGAGAAGTCATTGAGCCATTGTTCATGAACAAGGTCGTCAAAATGTTTAGGCATGTTGTCAATGTAACTGTGTGCTTTGACAGTATTACCTGATGTAAAGTTAGGCTACAGTTTGGATGACAGTTACTGTATTGAAAATGCACAAGGCTGCACTTCTAGGGCATATATCAATTTCAACAGTACTATTTACATATTACTGTATGTGGGTTATTGATTGAAAGAGACTGGACAACCCAAGGGGCACCAAGGAAAAACAATTAAATTAGAAAGAAACACAGGAAACCACCCCTAAGGCACAACTTTTCCCGCAGCACTGTTGTGCTGTCTCTACACATCCAGACGTTCCTGTCTGTCGGCCCACATATTCTCATCCACATCACACCGCAACGTGGAAAGAATATTTTGGAATGCCTTATCCATCCTCTGCAGGCGTCTACTGTGATGTCCTCACATGCTGCATCCATTGCAGACAGCAGGGTCATCTGTGTGTGGCTGACGATCGTACACCTTCCACCTCCATGCTGAAAAGAACTCCTCAATTGGGTTAAGGAATGGTGAATAAGGTGGGAGGAATTCTATGAGCATCCTCGGGTGGGTCACAAACCATTGCCTTATGATGTTTGATCGATGGAAACTCACATTATCACAAATGACCACATACTTTGGCAAATCCTCTCTAAACAGACCCCTCTCATCATCAGGGATGAGAGCCCTCTAGAGAGTCTCTAAAAAGTTGAGTAGATGCTGGGTGTTGTATCGCCCTATAAGGTGGATATGGGTCAGGACACCATGCTCCGAAATAGCAGCACACATGGTGATATTTCCTCCCCGTTGGCCTGGCAAATCCACAGTAGCTCTGTGACCGATGATATTCCGACCCCACCTTCTGCATTTGGTCAGGATGAAGCCAGCCTCATCCACGTATACAAAGTTGTGAGAGGGTTCACTTGATTCCAACTCCATTATATGCTATATCCCAGAACAGACAGTTGAATTTGTTTTGGTAAGGAAGAATAACATAAAATATTGCATGTTCCTTCCACAGCAATGGAAATGTGTGCAGTTTATGCTTACTGTACTATGTATCACTATAACATGTTGCTGTAAAGTAGTTACTGGTACCGTAGCTCCTTAACTCTGTCCTCATTCCTTTGGAATGGTACACGGTACAGCTGTTTCATACTCATCTGGTTTCTATGCAGCACCCTGTCGATGGTTGAGATGCTAACCGTATGGATGTTTTCAAAGACATTGTTGTCTTCTATAATGGTCCTTTGTATTTCCCTGAGTCTCATGGCATTGTTTGCTCAGACCATGGTGCAAATAGCCTTCTCCTGTTGAGGTGTGAAAAGGCGTCCTCTGCCACCGGTTTGAGGTAATCTTGCAGTCCTATGTGGGGAAAAATGCAGTGATGCATCGCACACTTTCACATAGACAAAAACTATGCGAACACACATTTTACTGTAAAACATACAGGTGGGTGCATGTAAGGTGCAGTATGCATCTGTATAGAGTATATTTCTGTATGCTGTGAAATACAAGTGGACTGCTGTAATATGAAGCATTGTAGGAAGTATACAGTATACTGCTTATATACAGTAACAGTGCACTGTACATTGGTGGACATACCTGTTCTCTTTCAAAACGTTTGAACTATTGAGGACACGGTTGATCTCCCAATATTCAGCTGCACCCTTCGACCAGCCTCAGCCATTGTAAGGCCATGATTGACAACATGGTCTACAATAGTGGCCCTTATGTCATAAGATATGCGCCTATGTCCTCTTCTGCCTCTTCCTCTGTTTTGCCTTCCACCACACATCCTTGCTCCTCTTCTTCCTCCTCTTGACGGTTGACCCTGTTCGTTTCCTGGTCCACCCATTATTGGAAAATTGCAACTCTGGGTTGTGGTCTGTCTATATATGCTTGCCAATTGATTCTTCGTGAGATGCACTTTTGAGCAATTTAGACAACTGGTTGATTGTTGGTTGAACTAACACACTAACACTGCACGATTCATCAATTCACATTTTTGTACAAAAGGTCTAATAGAAATGTGTAAAACTATGCTTGACAGTTTATGTCAAATAGTTCAACAATTTTGCATGTAATGGCTTATGCAACGAACTAATGCCTAGATGTTTTGAGGGGTAAGACTATTCAACAGAGAACCATCTACTATATTTTGATCAACATGACATGAGCAATTGATAATGTGGAAAAAAAGCTGACACTTGTACATTATCAATTGCAATTTGTTCAAAAGGAATAAGAAATTGCTTTAATGATGTGCACAAGTGACTAGATGATAGTATCAAGAATTGCACTTTTGATCTAAGAAATGCACCAAAGCGACTGAGAAAAACTGTAATTTGACATATAATGTATTTAGTCAAACAAAACTAGATGGTCAAAACATAACAGTACTAAAATGGACATTAAATACACTGGTTCTCACACGGCCCTCAATAGAATGGAGTGGCAGCACCCTCTTGTGGCTCACTTTTGAACATTACTATGCTTCAGGAAATCCTCCCTCTTCTATGAATTTATGCTATGAACTGAATGTATCATTGAGAGTATTGTCACACATTAGAGTATAATACATTGAAGGTAGGTGACCAGTGACAGGTAAAATCAGTAAAGTGTTTCTACAAATGTAAATAGGGCTTAGTGTCTTTCCAGTAAGTTATTCTTTCCAGTAAGTTATTCTTTCCAGTAAGTTATTCTTTCCAGTATTCCAGTAAGTTATTCTTTCCAGTAAGTTATTCTCGTACAGGTAACTGCCAAAATAAAGGAAACACTTGAGCAAATGAGGGATACAAGGTATATTGAAAGCAGGTGCTTCCACACAGTTGCCGATTATTTTGGCTACCATGCCTTAAAGATGAGATCTCAGTGACTTTAAAAGAAGGGTCTCAAAGCAACATAGGGGGTTTAATGTGTGTGTGTGTGTGTGTGTGTGTGTGTGTGTGTGTGTCTCAGTCACCAGATCTCAACACAATTGAACACTTATGGGAGATTCTGTAATGGCGCCTGAGACAGCATTTTCCACCACCATCAACAGAACACCAAATTGTGGAATTTCTCATCGTCGAAAGGTGTTTCATCCCTCCAATAGAGTTTCAGACACTTGTAGAATCTATGCCAAGCCCCATTGATACTGTTCTGGATGCTAGTGGTGGCCTAACGCTCTATGTTGGTGTTTCCATTATTACCTGTCATTCTTGATGTTAGACTGGATTTATTCATATATTTTTTCCAATTTAACTTTCATTTAAATAGGCAAGTCAGTTAAGAACAAATTCATATTTACAATGACAACCTACACCGGCCAAACCCAGACGACACTGGACCAGTTGTGCGCCGCCGTATGGGACTCCTAATCACAGCCAATTGTATTAGCCTGAATTTGAACCAGGAAGTCTGTAGTGACACCTTGAGCACTGAGAGGCAGTGCTTTAGACCTCTGGGCCACTCGAGGGGGCCAACTCCGGACTGTAGGGGCAGCAGTGGTTTCATTTTTTGTTATACAGAATAAGTTAGTATGATTTTGGTCTGTGAGTGACCAGGCTACAGCTACAGTTTGTATATATGCACTGTGCAATACATTTACATTACATTTATATTTTAGTAGCAGACGTTCTTATCCAGTTAGTGCCTTCAGCATGCAGCTAGGTGAGACAAACACATCATAGTCATAGTAAGGCTTTTTTTCTCAAAATTATCATTATCAGCCAAGTCAGTGCTTGTAGGAAAAGACAATGGCAAGCTTTTTCTATACTTTTTTAGGCCTATGTGAAGAGGCCTATGTGTGTGTATGCAAGTTCATGTTTGCCTATGTAAGCATTTCTGTCATTTTAATATGTGTTTGTATGGGTGTGCGCATGCGTTAGCGTGCATGTGTGTGTGTGTGTGTGTGTGTGTGTGTGTGTGTGTGTGTGTGTGTGTGTGTGTGTGTGTGTGTGTGTGTGTGTGTGTGTGTGTGTGTGTGTGTGTGTGTGTGTGTGTGTGTGCGTAAGTGTGTGTGTGTGCGTAATGTTGCGGGTGAACCAGCATTTTCCTGAGAATCGTGCTGAGCTACTGTGGGCTAATAAAGTCTTTGCCGTAACATTTTCAGAAGAAGCAATGTGCCGAAGGAGAGCAGAGAAAGAAAGAAAAATCTTTTGCATGCAGCATCACACAGCTATAACACAACCTCTAAAGCAAACTGAAAACACAGTCGTCCCGAGATTCACAGATAGTCTGTCTCTTACAGTAGCTACAGTAGTTTTAAATCAGCAGTGTCCCTGTGCTCTGAAGCATTCCCAGCCCATTTGGACTAGTTTTCTCAGCTGTTGGTTGCCATGGGAGACATGGTTCTCTGTGTAATGTTGAGGAGAATCCACCACCTAACACACTGTATATCTCTAGCTTCAGCTTAGTCATACTACCCACTGGTACCCTCTGTCTCATAGAGCAGTATACTAGGAGCATTGTCTCTCTGTTGCATAGATAGAGTATCTCCTTGTGAATGCATTTCCAGTTCTATAGTACTTCTCATAGACCAAAAATGCTTGGTTTTGCAAATAGAGATACAATGATGAAAGCACATTCCTGTGATGACTTCCACATGAACATTGAGACACTGAGACAGATCACACTGATCCTTTTTCAAGATTTATTGCATTTCACAGTTATGACTTTCCTCCTGGAAGCTGTGTCCTATCCAGTGAACATTTATCAAATGACAGGGGATTTAAGGTGAATTATATGGTGCAACTAAAATGCATGCATCATTGTCATGCACCTTATAATTATAATTGTCTTAATGTGGAGAGAGACGAGTTAAGTCATGTTTGGCTCTCGTGGAGAGAGGAGAGGAGAGAGAGTTTGCACAACAGAGGGTTATGAGGTGAGGTGGACCAATCCATAGCATGGCTTAGGTTGAGGATCAGAGGTTAGACAGGGATGCCGTTCTAACCTCAAACTCTATAGAGTTGTTTTTATGTAAATATGTCTATGTGTTTTAAGATGATCTCTCTCTAACAGAAGGGTGGAAGAATGAAGAAACTGTGTCACCTACAGTACCAGTCAAAAGTTTGGACACCTACTCATTCAAGGGTTTTTCTTGATTTGTACAATTTTCTACATTATAGAATAATTGTGAAGACATGACAATTATGAAATAACACACATGGAATCATGAAGTAACTAAAAAAGTGTTAAACAAATATGTTTTGTATTTTAGTATCTTCAAAGTAGCCACCCTTTGCCTTGATGATAGCTTTGCACACTCTCAGCATTCTCTCAACCACCTTCACCTGGAATGCTTTTTCAGCAGTCTTGAAGGAGTTCCCACATATGCTGAGCACTTGTTGGCTCCTTTGGGCTAGCTTCCACAGAATGATAGAAAATACAGTTGCCTGTAATCATTTAGATCCTAGTTACACAGGAGTGTGGTTTGTGCTGACCCTTGATAACTTTGAACATTTGGGTCATAAACTAACATTTTTAACAAGCTCCATTGTGATTTAGGTAACTATTTCCCATACAGTTTTATGACAATAATGGTGTCTGTAGCATTAAACTATACTTATACATACTAATTTGCTTCCTGGATTATAAACATTGAGCTCATCATGCAGTATATCCAATGTCGATTTATCCAGACTAGAGTTTCTAAAAATCATATACTGACTCTGTTGGTCTTCAGTACATTTCTGACCTGAATGTAAAGAATGTACTTTTTAATATTACTAACAGAAGATACACTATATAGAGAGTACCAGTCAAAAGTTTGGACATACCTACTCATTCAAGGGTTTTTCTTGATTTTTACTATTTTCTACATTGTAGAATAATAGTGAAGACGTCAAAACTATGAAATAACACACATGGGATTATGTAGTAACCAAAAAAGTGTTAAACAAATATATTTAATATTTTAGGTTCTTCAAAGTAGCCACCCGTTGCCTTGATGACAGCTTTGCACACTCTCAGCATTCTCTCAACCAGCTTCAACTGGAATGCTTTTCCAACAGTCTTGAAGGAGTTCCCACATATGCTGAGCACTTGTTGGCTGCTTTTCCTTCACTCTGCAGTCCAACTCATCCCAAACCATCTCAATTGGGTTGAGGTCGAGTGATTGTGGAGGCCAAGTCATCTGATGCAGCACTCCATCACCCTCCTTCTTGTTTAAATAGCCCTTACACAGCCTGGAGGTGTGTTGGTTCATTGTCCTGATAAAAAACAAATTATAGTCCCACTAAATGCAAACCAGATGGGATGGCATATCGCTGCAGAATGATGTGATATCCACTCTGGTTAAGTATGCCTAGAATTCTAAATAAATCACTGACAGTGTCACCAGCAAAGCACCCCCACACCATCACACCTCCTCCTCCATGCTTCATGGTGGCAACCACACATGCGGAGATCATCCGTTCACCACTCTGCATCTCACAAAGACAAGTGGTTGGAACCAAAAATATAATTGCTCGTGTTTCTTTGTCCAAGCAAGTCTCTTCATCTTATTGGTGTCCTTTAGAAGTGGTGTCTCTTCAGCAATTTGATCACGAAGGCCTGATTCATGCAGTCTCCTCTGAAAAGTTGATGTTGAGATGTTCTTTTTACTTTAACTCTGTGAAGCATTCATTTGGGCTGCAATTTTTGAGGCTGGTAGCTCTAATGAACTTATCATCTGCAGCAGAGGTAACTCTGGGTTTTTCTTTCCTGTGGAGGTACTTATGAGAGCCAGTTTCATCAAAGCGCTTGATGGTCTTTGCGACTGCACTTGAAGAAACTTTCAAAGTTGCGTATTGACTGACCTTCATGTCTTAAAGTAATGATGGACTGTCATTTCTCTTTGCTTATTTGAGCTGTTCTTGCCTTAATATGGACTTGGTATTTTACCAAATAGGGTTCTTCTTTATACCACCCCTACCTTATTACAACACAACTGATTAGCTCAAACACATTAGGATGTGCGTGTATGCAAGTTCATGTTTGCCTATGTAAGCATTTCTGTCATTTTAATGTGTGTTTGTGTGTGTTTGTGTGCATGTGTGTGTGTGTATTTGCGGTAAACCTCTTGTTCTAATAAACCCGGGGAAGTGGCATGGTTGTGGGTGAACCAGCATTTTCCTGAGAATCGTGCTGAGCTACTGTGGGCTAATAAAGTATTTGCCGTAACATTTTCAGAAGAAGCAATGTGTGTGTGTGTGTGTGTGTGTGTGTGTGTGTGTGTGTGTGTGTGTGTGTGTGTGTGTGTGTGTGTGTGTGTGTGTGTGTGTGTGTGTGTGCGTGTGTGTGCGTGCGTGCGTGTGCGTGCGTGCGTGCGTGTGTGTGTGTGTGTGTGTGTGGTTTCCCACCAAAACTGTATGGTCGATGGTCAACATCCTCAATCAAATGAACATCAGAGCCCTTTTGCATGCAGCATCACACAGCTATAACACAACCTCTAAAGCAAACTGAAAACACAGTCGTCTCGAGATTCACTGATAGTCTGTCTCTTACAGTAGCTACAGTAGTTTTACCAAATAGGGCTATCTTCTGTATACCACCACTAACTTGTTACAACACAGTGGATTGGCTCAAACACATTAGGATGGAAATGAATTCCACAAATGTACTTTTATCAAGGCAGACCTGATAATTGAAATGCATTCCAGGTGACTACTGTTCCTCATGAAGCTGCTTGAAAGAATGCCAAGAGTGTGCAAAGCTGTCATCAAGGCAAAGGGTGGCTTCTTTGAAGAATCTCAGATATATTTTGATTTGTTTAACACTTTTTTGGTTTACTACATGATTCATAGT
Organism: Oncorhynchus keta; assembly: GCF_023373465.1. Classification (NCBI taxonomy): domain Eukaryota; kingdom Metazoa; phylum Chordata; class Actinopteri; order Salmoniformes; family Salmonidae; genus Oncorhynchus; species Oncorhynchus keta. The sequence goes on from NC_068432.1 coordinate 31,802,146, forward strand.
TTTGATGTCTTCAGTATTAGTAAAAATAAAGAAAACCCCTTGAATGAATAGGTGTGTGCAAACTTTTGACTGATCCTGTTTAGTAAAACACCATTGTCTTGCAAATTCCTTATTCGTGATCTAATTGATATTAGCAATTTCCTTTCCCCACCTTCCTCTCTGTTTTATTTGCATTGCTTTTGTTTCAGCTTGTCTGGTGTTTTGCTGATTGGGAGGTCAATATGACAAACTGGACCTCACAGAGAACCTACATTGCAGGGACTGCGTGAACAGAGAACGGCTATCAATCACACCTTGGTTATCAGGGCTGATAAAATTACTCAGTTATAGTATATTTGCAAAGCTACACACACACTTCTGTTGGAAAAACCTCAGCCCATGTAATCACTTTAAGTATTAAGCTTGAGATCTGGGCAGACCCCTCCGCTAACGAGTCAAGGATAACACTACTGTAACACTAATGTAAGAAATAGATGTGTAGGAGAGTGAACTCTCAGCAGTGAGGTCCTGAGTCCTGTTTTTTCTAATATTACAAGTGATAGCAGTTATTGACTGATACCACTCTAGCAGGTCCGTGCTGACATTGTGACGTGATTCAGGTGTGAGTCAGAGTTGAACTCCGGATCAGGAACCAGGTGAGAGGGATTAGTGTCAGCTCAATCTTCACCATATAATTACCTGAGCATATTAACAGAAATCCCCTCTATTGTCTTCTTAGTTGAGTAATGCTTGGAGCTGATTACTGTCTTGGTGGTGGTCTGGGAGTTGTGATGAGATGGCAAGGTGCCACCTACATTCTCATCCAGAACTGATTAGTCATTGTTTGAAAAGGACAACCTTTTTGATTGAATGAGAAGGTGTCCTCAATATACTTATCTGGTCAAATAATGGTCAAACAAAAGTGATGCGGTATTGAAGGGTAACTTACTGTATGTCCTCTCTTGACCATATTTTGGATTTACTTTCAGCGTTTTCCTACTGGCACACAGTAACAGCCAGAAGGAGATAAAGACTAATGATACGGTGCAGAAGACTGACTCTAGGCTGGATTTCATTGAGGTCTATATCGTGGTCAGCTATTGGAGCTCTCGGCCATTTCTAAGTCATGGATTTTCTGCAAGCTTTCAGTGGATATTGCCCAAGAACAACAGCTCATGAAAAAAATGTATAATTGAATGTTGAGGGGGAAATTGCCCACATAATAAGATATTGTGTTGTGCTAGACATTTGGCATGCACTCAATCTTCACCATTCTGCTCAGTTTGGTCAGGTAATTTCCATGCTACTCGCTGGATTCATTCCTGAAAAATGTGTAAATTCCTCCTTTGTCTTTGTGACAGTATGCATCTAATGACCCAATATAAACATTAAGGGAAATATAGGAACTTGGCTCCTATTTTTGGATCAACATACTCCTTCAGTACACTTTAGTTTATCCACTGAGTCAGCGCAGTATTTCCTGGAAATACAGACCACCTGTCAGAAGTACTGTCAGAAGACAAAACGTAAAGGAATGCAAGAATAGCACATTACAATACTATAGCATTATAACCATTACAATTAGAACTGCCACAACTATTACGAAATAATGCTGTAAAAATAATCACAGTTTATTAACTGGATATGACTATTTTTTTAAACTTGGAATGTCAGTGCTCATTTGGGGTACCAGTACTGCTTATATTTAGGTGCAGGAGCTCCACAATACTTGTAAGCTAATATTCTATATGAGAAACAGGCGCTCAAGCAATAGAACATTTGAGGTGCTGGTACTCAGCTCCGATGAGCTTTTGCCCAAGTCAAGCACTGTATTTTAGAATGAACGAATCCTCTGGCTACTCTCAAATAAAATATAATTCAATACTATACACTGAGGATTGAATTGTACAAATGAGATTGCTGTCAGGCATCCCTTGTTCTGTTGAAACCTCAGCAGGATGACTTTAATGCTGTGTATTTTAGGGGAGACAGGATATCAAGTCCTCCAACATTGTGTGTGCCCAGTGATGTGAGATTGCACTGAGATGTCTGATATGAAAGCTTATGTTTTATATTTCACTTTCCCTCTTTCTATCGTGTTTTTATATGGACTTCAGGCTCAGTTACTGTATGCCTGTAACTCTTTTGCAGGTTCATTTTCTACCTCAGTTTTAAGCTAATGTTGGAGTGAAGCAGGTTCGATTCTGGGGAATGATCTCTGCTATGCCAATAACGTGTTAGACTGTGAGAGAGTGAGGGGGTTTCTTATAGTTTAATCTACTATTTGTGTTTTTGTCTGCAGATACAGACACCCAGGATAAGGCCAGTGAAAAGGCTGCCACCACCCCCTCGTCTGAACATGAGGATGACAACTCTCTGGGCTACACAGGTACTACAAGGATATCTGTGTCTGTGTCTCTGTATCTGTCTTTCTGTCTCTAATATGGTCATACATTTGTCAGGAGGTGAAGAAGTGCAGCTAATTTTCCACCTCATTTTGTGGGCAGAGTGCACATAGCCTGACTTCTCTTGAGAGCCAGGTTTGCCTTCGGCAGAATTTCTCAATAGCAAGGCTATGTTCACTGAGTCTGTACATAGTCAAAGATTTCCATAATTTTGGGTCAGTCACAGTAGTCAAGTATTCTGCCACTGTGTACTTTCTGTTCAGTGCCAAATAGCATTCTAGTTTGCTCTGTTTTCTTGTAAATTATTTCCAATGTATCAAGTAATTCTATTTACATTTTTTCATTACATTACATCTCATGATTTGGTCTAATTGTGTTGCTTCCTGGGGCTCTGTGGGGTCTGTTTGTGTTTTTGAACAGAGCCCCAGGACCAGCTTGCTTAGGGGGCTCTTCTCCAGGTAAATGTCTCTGTAGGTGATGGTTTTGTTATGGAAGGTTTGCAAATCGCTTTCTTTTAGGTGGTTGTAGAATTTAATGTCTCTTTTCTGGATTTTGATTATTAGCGGGTATTGACCTAATTCTGCTCTGCATGCATTATTTGGTGTTTTACATTGTACATGGAGTATATTTTAGCAGAATTCTGCCTGCAGAGTTTCAATTTGGTGTTTGTTCCATTCAGTGAATTCTTGGTTGGTGAGCGGACCCCAGACCTCACAACCTTAAAGAGCAATATAACTGATTCAAATATGTTTAGACAAATCCTTTTTGTGTGCTCTAGGGAAATGGTGTCTGGAATTTGTATTTGTGGTCCTGGCAAATTTACTTTTTTTGGAACACCATTATTTTTGTCTTACTGAGATTTACTGTTTCTCTCTCTCTCACTCTCACTAACCTTTTTTATTGTATGTTTTTTATTTAACCTTTATTTAACCAAGCAGGCCAGTTGAGAACAAGTTCTCATTTACAACTGCGACCTGGCCAAGATAGAGCAAAGCAGTGCGACACAAACAACAACACAGAGTTACACATGGGACAAACAAACATACAGTCAATAACAAATAGAAAAAGCTATATACAGTGTGTGCAAATGTAGTAAGATTAGGGAGGTAAGGCAATAAATAGGCCATAGTGGCGAAATAATTACAATTTAGCAATTAAACACTGTTGTGATAGATGTGCAGAAGATGAATGTGCAAGTAGAGATACTGGGATGGAAAGGAGCAAAAAAGAATAACATGGGGATGAGGTAGTTGGGTGGGCTATTTACAGATGGGCTATGTACAGGTACAATGATCGGTAAGCTGCTCAGATAGCTGATGCTTAAAGTTAGTGAGGGAGATATAAGTCTCCAGCTTCAGTGCTTCTTGCAATTCATTCCAGTCATTGGCAGCAGAGAACTGGAAGGAAAGGTGGACAAAGACAAAGGAAAGGTTGGCTTTGGGGGTGACAAGTGAAATATACCTCTGCTGGAGCACGTGCTACGGGTGGGTGGTGCTATGGTGACCAGTGAGTTGAGATAAGGCAGGGCTTTACCTAGCAAAGACTTATAGATGACCTGGAGCCAGTGGGTTTGGCGACAAATATGAAGCAAGGGCCATCCAACGAGAGCATACAGGTCGCAGTGATGGGTAGTATATGGGGCTTTGGTGACAAAACAGAGGTGGATCAGAGGTGGATCAGAGAATCACCAGCAGCAAAAGAGTCGGCCTGAGAATTGAACTATGTGGCACCCCATTGAGACTGCCAGAGGTCCGGATAACAGACCCTCCGATTTAACACACTGAACTCTATCTGAGAAGTAGTTGGTGAACCAGGCGAGGCAGTCATTTGAGAAGCCAAGGCTATTGAGTCTGCCGATAAGAATACGGTGATTGACAGAGTCGAATGCCTTGACAAGGTCGATGAAGACGGCTGCACAATACTGTCTTTGACTTTAGAAAGACAGGGTAGGACAGATATAGGTCTGTAACAGTTTGGGTCTAGAGTGTCACCCCCTTTGAAGATGGGGATGACCGCGGCAGCTTCCCAATCTTTAGGGATCTCAGACTATACGAAAGAGATGTTGAACAGGCTAGTAATAGGGGTTGCAACAATTGCGGCGGATAATTTTAGGAAGAGAGGGTCCAGATTGTCTAGTCCAGCTGATTTGTAGGGATACAGATTTTGCAGCTCTTTCAGAACATCAGCTGTCTGGATTTGGGTGAAGGAGAAATGAAGGAGGCTTGGGCAAGTTGCTGTGGGGGGTGCAGAGCTGTTGACCTTGGGTAGGGGAGGCCAGGTGGAAAGCATGACCAGCCTTGGAAAGCCTTGGTTGATTTCTCAATTATCGTTGATTTATCGGCGATGACCGTGTTTCCTAGCCTCAGTGCAGTGGGCATCTGGGAGGAGGTGCTCTTAATCTCCATGGACTTTACAGTGTCCCAGCACTTTTTGGAGTTTGTACTACAGGATGCAAATTTCTGTTTGAAAAAACTAGCCTTAGCTTTCTTAACAGGTGTGCCTTCTTAAAAGTTAATTTGTGGAATTTCTTTCCTTCTTAATGCATTTGAACCAATCAGTTGTGTTGTGACAAGGTATGGGTGGTATACAGAAGATAGCCCTATTTGGTAAAAGACCAAGTCCATATTATGGCTCAAATAAGCAAAGAGAAACAACAGTCCAGCATTACTTTAAAACTTCTTACGGATAGGCGGGACAGTTGCTTCCCACTTGGGCAAAAAAACAGGGAAAATGCAGCACGGCAAATTTTAAAAAATGATATAAAATCAAACTTTCATTAAATCACACATGTAAGATACTCAATTAAAGCTACACTCGTTGTGAATCCAGCCAACATGTCAGATTTTAAAAATGCTTTCCGGCGAAGGCATAAGAAGCTGTTATCTGATGATAGCACCAGCAGTAAACAAAGGGGGTAGCATATTTCAACCCTGCAGGCGCTACACAAAACACAGAAATAAAATATAAAACATGCATTACCTTTTATGAGCTTCTTTTGTTGGCACTCCAATATGTCCCATAAACATCACAATTGGTCATATTGTTCAATTAATTCCGTCCATATATATCCAAAATGTTGCGCGTTTGATCCAGACAAAACAGCTTCCAAAAAACGCAACGTCACTACAAAATATTTCAAAAGTTGCCTATAAACTTTGCCAAAATATTTCCAACTACTTTTGTAATAAAACTTTAGGTATTTTTAAACGTTAATAATCGATCAAATTGTAGATGGGTCTATCTGTGTTCAATACAGGAATGAAAACAAACCAGCGCTACTTTTCACGTCTTGCGCAACTCTCAACAGTGTTACCCAGTTCCTAGTTGGCCTACATCTTCATTGCACAAGGAATAACCTCAACCAAATTCCAAAGACTGGTGACATCCAGTGGAAGCGGTAGGAACTGAAAACCAAACCTCGGGGTTTTGCCTGCTACATAAGTTCTGTTATACTCACACACATGATTCAAACAGTTTTAGAAACTTCAGAGTGTTTTCTATCCAAATCTATGATTAATATGCATATCTTATATTCTTGGCACGAGTAGCAGGAAGTTGAAATTGGGCACGCTATTTATCCAAAAGTTAAAATTCTGCACCCTAGCCCCAAGAGGTTTAAGACATGAAGGGCAGTCAATACGGAACATTTGAAAGTTTCTTCAAGTGCAATCGCAAAAACCATCAAGCTCTATGGTGGTGGAAACCAAACACATACGGAGACCATACGTCCATCTACTCTGCGTCTCACAAAGACCCAGAGTTACCTCTGCCGCAGAGAACCGCCGTGTCTTTGTGAGACGCAGAGTAGGTGAGCGGATGATCTCCGTATGTGTAGTTTCCACCATGAAGTATGGAGGAAGAGGTGTGATGGTGTTGGGGTGGTTTGCTGGTCACACTGTCTGTGATTTATTTAGAATTCAAGGCACACTTAACCATAATCACTACCACAGCAATACGCCATCCCATCTGGTTTGTGTTCAGTCAAATCAAATCAAATTTGTCACGAAAGCGCCGAATACAACAAGTAAAGTAGACTTTACTGTGAAATGCTTACTTACAAGCCCTTAACAAAAAAAACGAGGCTATATACAGAGGGCACCGATCAGAGTGCGAGGCTACAGGTTGGTAGGGGTTAAGTGACTATGCATAGACAGCAAGTAGAAGAAGTGTACAAAACGGAGGCGCGGGGGGGGTCAATGTAAATTGTCCGTTTCGTGATTTTATTAATTGTTCAGCAGTCTTATGGCTTGGGGCTAAAAGCTGTTGAGGAGCCTTTTGGTCCTAGACCAAAAGGTTCCGTTCCGGTACCGCTTGCCGTGCGGTAGCAGAGAAAACAGTCCATAACTTGGGTGACTGGAGTTTGACAATTTTATGAGCTTTCCTCTGACACCGCCTATTGTATATGTCCTGGTTGGCAGGGAGCTTGGTCCCAGTGATGTACTGGGCCGTTCGCACTACCCTCTGTAGCGCCTAACGGTCAGATGCTGAGCAGTTGCCATACCAGGTGGTGTTGCACCGGTCAGGATGCTCTCGATGGTGCAGCTGTGGAACCTTTTGAGAATCTAGGGAACCATGCCAAATCTTTTCAGTTTCCTGAGTGGGGAAAGGTTTTGTTGTGCCCTCTTCACGACTGTCTTGGTATGTTTGGAGCATGATAGTTCGTTGGTGATGTGGACACCAAGGAACTTGAAACTCTTGACCTGCTCCACTACAGCCCCTTCGGTGTTAATGGGGGCCTGTTCGGCCCACCTTTTCCTGTAGTCCACGATCAGCTCCTTTGTCTTGCTCACATTGAAAGAGAGGTTGTTGTCCTGGCACCACACTGACAGGTCTCTGACCTCCTCCCTATAGGCCGTCTCATGGTTGTCTGTGATCAGGCCTATCACGTTTGTGTCGTCAGCAAACTTAATGATGGTGTTGGAGTCGTGTTTGGCCACACAGTCATTTGTGTACAGGGAGTACAGGAGGGGACTAAGCACAAACCTCTTAGAGGCCAAATTTTTAAGGATCAGCGTGGCAGATGTGTTGTGGCCTACTCTTACCACCTGGGGGCGACCCGTCAGGAAGTCCAGGATCTAGTTGCAGAGGGAGGTGTTAAGTCCCAGAGTCCTTAGCTTAGTGATGAGCTTCGTGGGCAATATGATGTTGAACGCTGAGCTGTAGTCAATGAACAGCATTCTCACATAGGTGTTCCTTTTGTCCAGGTGAGAAAGGGCAGTGTGGAGTGCGAGTGCGATTGCGATTGCTTCATATGTGGATCTGTTGGGGCGATATGTGAATTGGAGTGGGTCTAGGGTGTCTGGGAAGATGTTGTTGATGTGAGCCATGACCAGCCTTTCAAAGCTCTTCATAGCTACCGACATGAGTGCTACAGGGCGGTAATCATTTAGGCAGGTTACCTTCGCTTCCTTGGGCACAGGGCCTATGGTGGTCTGATTGAAACATGTAGGTATTACAGACTCAGCCAGGGAGAGGTTGAAAATGTCAGTTTAGACACTTGCCAGTTGGTTCGCGCATGCTTTGATTAAACGTCCCGGTAATCCGTCTGGCCCAGCGACTTTGTGAATGTTGACCTGTTTAAAGGTTGTGTTCATATCGGCTACGGAGAGCGTTATCACACAGTCATCCAGAACAGCTGATGCACTCATGCATGCTTCAGTGAAGCATACCTCGAAGCAAGCATAAAAGATATTTAGCTCGTTTTGTAAACTGGGAAGCTAGCATATGGATTTCCCTTTGTAGTCTGTAATAGTTTTCAAGCCCTGACACATCCGATGAGGGTCAGAGCTGGTGTAGTAGGATTCAATCTTAATCCTGTATTGACGCTTTGCTTATTTGATGGTTAATCTGAGGGCATAGCGGGATTTCTTATTAGCATCCGGATTAGTCTCCCGCTCCTTGAAAGCGGCAGCTCTAGCCTTTAGCTCAATGCGGATGTTGCCTGTAATCCATGGCTTCTGGTTGGGATATGTATGTACAGTCACTGTGGGGACGATGTTGTTGATGCACTTATTGATGACACCGATGGCTGAGGTGGTGTACTCCTCATTGCCATTGGATGAATCCCAGAACATATTCCAGTCTATGCTAGCAAAACAGTCCTGTACTGTAGCAGCCACATCATCTGAGCGAGTCACTGGTACTTCCTGCTTCAGTTTTTGCTTGTAAGCAGAAGTCAGGAGGATAGAATTATGATCAACTTTGCCAAATGGAGGGCGGGGGAGAGCTTTGTATGCATCTCTGTGTGTGGAGTAAAGGTGGTCTATGTTTTTTTTTTTCTCTGGTTGCACATGTGACATGCTGGTAAAAATTTGGTAAAACTGATTTAAGTTGGCCTGCATTAAAGTCCTCGGCCACTAGGAGTGCCGCTTCTGGGTGAGCATTTTCTTCTTTGCTTATGGCCTTATAGAGTTCGTTGAGAGCGGTCTTAGTGCCAGCCTCATTCTGTGGTGGTAAATAGACTGCTATGAATAATATAGATGAGCACTCTCTTGGTAGATAGTCTGGTATACGTCTTATCATAAGGTACTCTACCTCAGGCGAGCAATACCTCGAGACTTATTTAATATTAGACATCGCGCACCAGCTGTTATTGAAAAATAGACACACACCCCCACCCCTCATCTTACCAGAGGTAGCTTCTCTGTTCTGCCGGTGCATGCAAAATCCCGCTAGCTCTATATTGTCCGTATTGTCGTTCAGCCACATCTCAGTGAAACATAAGATGTGACAGGTTTTGATGTCCCCTTGGTAGGATAATCTTAATCGTAGGTCATCAAGGAGATTGATGGAGTGCTGCATCAGACTTGAACTCAATTGAGATGGTTTGGGATTAGTTGGACCGCAGAGTGAACAAGTGCTCAGCATATGTGGGAACTCCTTCAAGACTGTTGGAAAAGCATTCCTCATGAAGCTGGTTGAGAGAATGCCAAGAGTGTGCAAAGCTTCCATCAAGGCAAAGGGTGGCTACTTTGAAGAATCTAAAATATTAAATAGATTTAGATTTGTTTAACACTTTTTTGGTTACTACATTATTCCATGTGTGCTATTTCATAGTTTTGATGTCTTCACTATTATTCTATAATGTAGAAAATAGTAAAAATCAAGAAAAACCCTTGAATGAGTAGGTATGTCCAAACTTTTGACTGGTACTCTCTATATAGTGTATCTTCTGTTAGCAATATTAAAAAGTACTTTCTTTACATTCAGGTCAGAAATGTACTGAAGACCAACAGAGTCAGTATATGATTTTAGAAACTCTAGTCTGGATAAATCGACATTGGATATACTGTATGATGAGCTCAATGTTTACAATCCAGAAAGCAAATTAGTATGTATAAGTATAGTTTAAAGTTTAGTATAATAAACAGGGGGTGGCATATCACCCAATGCTACAGACACCATTATTGTCATAAAACTGCATGGGAAGTCATTACCCAAATCACAATGGAGCTTGTTAAAAATGTTAGTTTATCGTTCAAAGTTATCAAGGGTAAGCAGAAATCACACTCCTGTGTAACTAGGATCTAAATGATTACAGGCAAATGTCTTTTCTATCAATCTGTGGAAACTAGCCCAAAGGAGCCACTGCCAATAGGAAATTAAACTAATATGCTTTAATATCTCCAAGAATTATGGAAATTCAAAGCCATGACTGGGACCCAAACAGTCCCAGGTAGCAGATTGTGTTCCAGCAGGCAGGGACTATAATATCACTGGATGCCAGTTCATCAGTGGCCACGGACTTTGAGTGCTCCTTCCAAAGGCAACATAATTCAATCTTCTCGCCCTTTCCTTTAATATATTATTGTAAAGGTTCACTGTCATGGGAGGTACCGTCATAGAGCAAATAAGCAAATTGATTAAGAGTTTCTCTCCATTCCCCAAGCCTCTCCTGTGGCCTTGGACAGTTACAAACTGCACTTTCAGGCTGCACAGAAGAGATTGGAATTTGATAAAGATCATAGCTTGAATACGGGTCATGACCATATTTCACAGCCTTGTTCATGATTCTAACACTACTATCGGGACACTACAGCCTTTTATGTTCATAGATAATTTATTTACTCCTTATTTTGCCAGGTAAGTTCACTGAGAAATCATTCTCATTTAAAGCAACGATGTGGAGAAAGTTACAAAACATAGTAAAAATACATAGTTAACCTACAAAACATACAGTATAAGCAAGCAAAAAATACAAAAACTATAAATATAAAATAAAACGATCAAGCATTGAATCATAAGAAACAAACACATTCTTCCTTAAAAAGGTCCTCACACAGCCATCTGAACTGCTTCAGAGGCACCAAGTCTTCCAATTTCAGCGAACTCTGTCGACCATTTCATAAGCACGGTGCAAAGTAGTTAAAGGCAGATTTACCCAACTGTCGAGGGGATCTCCAGAGTTAGCCATCCCTGAGACCATGTCTGATAGCTTGAATTTCTGTAGTTTAACAAAGAAGTGAGGTACGGTGGAAATATATGCAAGAGGGCTTTATTAACAGAAAGTGTGCAGTGCATTGATCTACGAAACTTCAAAGGGGGAAGTGATATGTGCTGGAACTATCACCTGTAATAAATAATATAGATAGTATGCCTTCAGGTAACTGCCAATGGAAACACTTGAGTAAATGGGGACAAAAACTACAGTTGAAGTCAGAAGTTTACAGAGACTTAGGTTGGGGTCATTAGAACTCGTTTTTAAACCACTCCACAATTTCTTGTTAACAAACTATAGTTTTGGCAAGTCAGTTAGGACATCTACTTTGTGCATGACACAATCATTTTTACTAACAATTGTTTACAGACAGATCATTTCACTTATAATTTACTGTATCACAATTCCAGTGGGTCAGAAGTTTGCATACACTAAGTTGACTGTGCCTTTAAACAGCTTGGAAAATTCAGCTTCTGATAGGCTAATTGACATCATTTGAGTCAATTGGAAGGGTATCTGTGGATGTATTTCAAGGCCTACCTTCAAACTCAGTGCCTCTTTGCTTGGCATCATGGGAAAATCAAAAATCAGCCAAGACCTGCACATGGTGACAAAGGTCGTACTTTTTGGAGAAATGTCCTCTGGTCTGATGAAACAAAAATAGAACTGTTTGGCATAATGACCATTGTTATGTTTGGAGGAAAAAGGGGGAAGCTTGCAAGCCGAAAGAACACCATCCCAACCGTGAAGCACGGGGGTGGCAGCATCATGTTGTGGCGGTGCTTCACAAAATTGATGGCATCATGAGGAAATGAAATTATGTGAATATATTGAAGCAACATCTCTAGGCATCAGTCAGGAAGTTAAAGCTTGGTCACAATGGGTCTTCCAAATGGACAATGACCCCAAGCATACTTCCAACGATGTGGCAAAATTGCTTAAGGACAACAAAGTCAAGGCATTGGAGTGGCCATCACAAAGCCCTGACCTCAACCCTATAGAACATTTGTGAGCAGAATTGAAAAAGCATGTGGGAGCAAGGAGGCCTACAAACCTGACTCAGTTACACCAGCTCTGTCAGGAGGAATGGGCCGAAATTCACCCAACTTATTGTGGGAAGCTTGTGGAAGGCTACCTGAAACGTTTGACCCAAGTTAAACAATTTAAAGGCAATGCTACCAAATACTAATTGAGTGTATGTAAACTTCTGACCCACTGGGAATGTGATGAAAGAAATATTGGCTGAAATAAATCATTCTCTCTACTATTATTCTGAAATTTCACACTTTTTAAATATTGGTGATCCTAACTGACCTAAGACAGGGAATTTTTACTAGGATTAAATGTCAGGAATTGTGAAAAACTGAGTGTAATTGTATTTGGCTAAGGTGTATGTAAACTTCCAACTTCAACTATGTATTGAAAGCAGGTGCTTCCACACAGGTGTGGTTCCTGAGAAAATGAAGCAATTAGTGTCATGTATAAAAATCCTAGGCAGGTCATTCTTTTTGGCTGCTATGGCTATGCCCCCATAGGATGACAATGTCCCCATCCACTAGGCACGAGTGGTCACTGAACGGTTTGATGATCACGAAAACAATGTAAGCCATATGCCATGGCCGTCTCAGTCACCAGATCTAAACCCAATTGAATACTTATGGGACATTCTGGAGTGGTATCCGACAAAACACAAAATTATGGAATTTCTTATGGTAGAATGGTGTCCCATCCCTCGAATAGAGTTCCCAGACACTTGTAGAATCTATGCCAAGCTGCATTGAAGCTGTTCTGGCGGCTTGTAGTGATCCAACGCCCTATTAAGAAACTGTATGTTGGTGTTTCCTTAATTTTGACAGTTACATGTATATATAGTATACCTATATTTTAATATTTGATTTGCTTAATTGAAAAAACTAAATTGCATCATATGGCACCCCTCTCAAGAAGGGCTGAATGCTCTAGTCATCCTTGTACCTACCTAGTCAACAGCACAAGAGAGAGAGAGAGAGAGAGAGTAGGAGCGAGAGAGAGAGAGAGAGAGAGAGAGAGAGAGAGAGAGAGAGAGAGAGAGAGAGAGAGAGAGAGAGAGAGAGAGAGAGAGAGAGAGAGAGAGAGAGAGAGAGAGAGTGAGTGAATTATGGTTGTACCTGTCTGGCCAACACGCATCACGATTGATAGGAACATCACAGCGGCACTCAGTTTGTCAATTTGCAGAGAAGAGAAATGTAGAGAGAGGGAAAGGATGAAAAAAGCAGCATGGTTTGTGCATCAGCAGTCCCAGATGTGCTGTTGGATAGAGAATATGAAGGCTCTTTGTTATATTTCACATTCTCATTGCGTGTATGACCCTGAGCGTTCTGCGCTCATCGTTGAGTGGGGCTGACGAATGGGAGAGAGAGGGAGAGAAAAATGGGAGAGTTGGTGGATGGGAAAAAGGGAAGACAGAGAAATATAAAGGGAGGGGGTGATAAAGAAATTATTTGAATATGAGAAATATGAAAGAGGGAAAAAGAAGATGCTGATAGTGTTATTGACAGACAACCAGTAATGGAGTTTAAACTAACTGGAATGTAATTTGACTAGTTAACACCACCAACATCAACAAACACCACCCATTACAGCTACCAGTGATTATGCCCCCTGTGTACATGAGCGTTACCAATGTAATATTGTACGGTTTAATGTCATAATGTACAATACAGTCAACCTCAGTGAAACCCACATAACTACATTAGCTTCATTGACTTCATTGTCTGACTCCTAATGCCCTTCATTTCTTTTGTGATTGAGAAGCTCGTTTCCATGGTGTCCTTGCGATTATGATAAGTATAGGAAAAGGAATTGGCTGTGATTTTAGAGGAGCAATGCAAACCTCTGGGCTTCTTATTTACAGAAAGCTGACAGCAACCATGTGTATGTGACAAATACATTTGATTTGATTTGAATACATGGGTGATATAGGGGGGATTCCAGATGTTCTTGTCAGAAACACATAGCTAGCAGCACCTGCAGGTGGTTCTGTATGTCTAAAGGCACAAGGTGAGACCCAAATGCAGATACAATAGGCAGATGATTAGAGTCTTACACTGTTTATTAATCCAAATGGTCATGGACAGGCAAAAAGGTCAAAACCAGATCAGAGTTCAGGAGGTACAGAGTGGCAGACAGGCTCGTGGTCAAGGCAGGCAGAATTGTCATGCAGGCAGGTACAAAGTCCAGAAACAGGCAAGGTTAAAAACCTGGAGGACTAGAAAAAGGAGACTGCATACAGCAGGAGAACGGGAAAACCGCTGGTTGACTTGGAAACATACAAGATGAACTGGCGCCGAGAGACAGGAAACACAGGGTTAAATACACTGGGGAAGATAAGCGACACCTGGAGGGGGTGGAGACAATCACAAGGACAGGTGAAACAGATCAGGGCATGACAGTATGTTAGTGGTAGCTGCAGCCTATGCAACACCCCTACTCAGCCGCAATCCCAATAACTACAAAACCCCAATACAAAATACCACAAAATAAACCCATGTCACACCCTGGCCTGACCAAATATATAACGAAACACAAAACACTATGACCAAGGCGTGACAGAACCCCCCTAAGGTGCGGACTCCCGAACGACCTCAAAACCATAGGGAGGGTCCGGGTGGGCGTCTGTCCATGGTGGCGGTTCCGGCTCGGGACGTGGACCCCACTCCATAAAGGTCATAGTTCCTCCCCTTCGCGTCCTGGGATAATCCACCCTCGCCGCCGACCATGGCCTAATAGTCCTCACCCAGAACCCCACTGAACTGAGGAGCAGCTCGTGACTGAGGGGCAGCTCGGGACTGAGGGACAGCTCGGGACTGAGGGACACCTTGGGACTGAGGGGCAGCTCGGGACTGAGGGGCAGCTCGAGACTGAGGCAGCTTGGGACTGAGGGGAAGCTCGGGACTGAGGGGCAGCTCGGGACTGAGGGGCAGCTCGGGACTGAGGGGCAGCCCGGGACTGAGGGGCAGCCCGGGACTGAGGGGCAGCCCGGGACTGAGGGGAAGCCCAGTACTGAGAGAAAGCCCAGTACTGAGAGAAATCCCAGTACTGAGAGGAAGCCCAGTACTGAGATGAAGCTCAGGCAGGTAGTAGGCTCCGGTAGATCCTGGCTGGCTGGCGGATCTGGAAGATTCTGGTTGACTGGCAGATCTGGAAGAATCTGGTTGACTGGCAGATCTAGAAGATCATGGCTGACTGGCGGATCTAGCTGCTCTATGCAGACTGACAGCTCTGGCTGCTCCATGCAGACTGACAGCTCCTTGCAGACTGACAGCTCTGGCTGCTTCATGCCGACTGACAGCTCTGGCTGCTTCATACAGACTGACAGCTCTGGCTGCTTCATACAGACTGACAGCTCTGACTGCTCCATGCAGGCTGACAGCTCTGACTGCTCCATGCAGGCTGACAGCTCTGACTGCTCCATGCAGACTGACAGCTCTGGCTGCTTTATGCAGACTGACAGCTCTGACTGCTCCATGCAGGCTGACAGCACCCTGCAGACTGGCAGCTCCTTGCAGACTGACAGCTCCTTGCAGACTGGCAGCTCTTTGCAGACTGACAGCTCTGGCTGCTTCATGCAGACTGACAGCTCTGGCTGCTTCATGCAGACTGACATCTCAGGCTGCTTCATGCAGACTGACAGCTCAGGCTGCTTCATGCAGACTGACAGCTCAGGCTGCTCCGAACAGGCAGGAGGCTCCGGCAGCGCTGTAGAGGAGGAAGGCTCTGATAGCGCTGAACAGGCGGGAGACTCCGACAGCGCAGGAGAGGAGAAAGGCTCTGATAGCGCTGAACAGACAGGAGACTCCAGCAGCGCTGTAGAGGAGGAAGGCTCTGATAGCGCTGAACAGGCGGGAGACTCCGACAGCGCAGGAGGGAAGGAAGGCTCTGATAGAGCTGAACAGCCAGGAGACTCCAGCAGCGCTGTAGAGGAGGAAGGCTCTGATAGCGCTGAACAGGCGGGAGACTCCGACAGCGCAGGAGGGAAGGAAGGCTCTGATAGCGCTGAACAGACAGGAGACTCCAGCAGCGCTGTAGTGGAGGAAGGCTCTGATAGCGCTGAACAGGCGGGAGACTCCGACAGCACAGGAGAGGCGAGGCGCACTGTAGGCCTGATGCGTGGTGCTGGCACTGGTGATACTGGAGCGAGGACACGCACAGGAAGCTTGGTGCGGGGAGCTGCTACCGGAGGACTGGTGTGTGGAGGTGGCTCTGGATAGACCGGACCGTGCAGGCGCACTGGAGCTCTTGAGCACCGAGCCTGCCCAACCTTACCTGGCTCGATGCCCACTCTGGCCCGACCAATATGAAGGGCTGGTATGAACCGCACCGGGCTATGCACCCGCACTGGAAACACTGTGCGCTCCATAGCATAACACGGTGCCTGCCCGGTCTCTCTAGCCCCCCGGTAAGCACAGGGAGTTTTAATTTTTTTGGGCTGCTTTTCGGGCTTCCTTGCCAACCGTGTTCCCTCGTATCGTCGGCTCCTATCTCCAGCTGCCTCTGCTCTCCTAAGTGCCTCCACCTGTTCCTTGGGACGGCGATATTCTCCAGGCTGCGCCCAGGGTCCTTTTCCGTCTAATATTAATATCTCCTCCCAAGTCCAGAAGTCCTTTGATCGCTGCTCCTCACGATTAACAGGGAGAGTTGGCTCAGGTCTGAATCCTGACTCTGCCACTCTCTCCCTGAGCCCTCCCCCAATACATTTTCGGGGGTGACTCTCAGGTTTCTTTCTGAGCCGCCGTGTCTTTCTCTTCGACTCCATTCTCCTATAGCCCTCTTCGCACTGCTCCAGCGAATCCCAGGCGGGCTCCGGCACTCTCTCTGGGTCGACCGCCCACCTGTCTATTTCTTCCCACGTAGTATACTCCATACCTCTGCTGTCCATAACGTCTTCCCATGTCTATTCTCCGAATAATTCATCCTCCTTTCGCTGCTCATGCTGTCGCTGCCTGTTACCACGCCACTCGGCCCGTGTATTGTGGGTGATTCTGTAGCGCCGTTCTTCGTTTGTAGAAAGAGAGTCAGACCGAAATGCAGCGTGGTGGTTACTCATGTCTTTAATGAAACATTCGCGATACATGAAATAACTTCTACAAATGCAAAACAACAAACGGAACGTGAAAACTAATTACAGCCTATCTGGTGAACACTACACAGAGACAGGAACAATCACCCACGAAATACACAGTGAACCCCGGCTACCTAAATACGGTTCCCAATCAGAGACAACGAGAATCACCTGACTCTGATTGAGAACCGCATCAGGCAGCCAAGCCTATGCAACACCCCTACTCAGCCGCAATCCCTATAACTACAAAACCCCAATACAAAATACCACAAAATAAACCCATGTCACACCCTGGCCTGACCAAATATATAACGAAACACAAAACACTATGACCAAGGCGTGACACCTAGAAGTCTTTTGTGTGACTTCAAAATGATCGGCGTGTTATAAAATAAATTAATCAGCGATTGGATTGTCTCCAACAAATCTGACCTATTGATAACATCATCAAGTAGGCTGGCTCTGGCCCCAACCCATCAGTTTCTGGGACCAATCAGAACAGTCAGAATGTGTCTCCACTCATCGTGGAGAATAAAAATCTGTTTGACCGGAGTGGTGTAGATGGGTAGGCAGGCATGCAAAGAATTCTATCCACAAGGACAAATTTGACCAATTTCCACTGAAAGTTTTACAAAAACACATTTACAGAAAGAACTATACAGATACAAAGTTTGGTAACAGAATAAAACTGAGGGAGATGTTAGCGTAATTCAGTTTGCAAACTTTGCGTCTTAACAATTTTTAGAGTACATTTTTTACATATTTTTATTTACTGTGTAAATTGGTCAAAGTAGTCATTTTACAGAGTTTATGGTTTGTTCAACTTTTTTAAAACTTTTTTTTTGTTTGGCATACATTTTAAAGTGAAAAATCAGAGTCTCTTATGTTACTGTGGAATTGGCTAATGTGATAAATACAATGAAAAGGTCCACGAGGAGAGCTGACCGCACATGCGTGTGGCCGCCAACATAACAGCAGGTGCAGCACACATTTCAAAAGCATGGTTCTTATTCTGAATGAAAGCACAGTGAAACGTCTGCTTCCAACTCACACCCTCAACCATGTAGATTCCCTGAATGCAGCTCACTATCCAGCCCACTTTCCAGCTCACACTCTCAAACACCTCAATCCCCTGAATGCAGCTCACTATCCAGCCCACTTTCCAGCTCACACTCTCAAACACCTCAATCCCCTGAATGCAGCTCACTATCCAGCCCACTTTCCAGCTCACACTCTCAAACACCTCAATCCCCTGAATGCAGCTCATTCTCCAGATCCCAATCACCTGAATTCTAATCATCTGTTCAAATCAAATCACATTTATTTAAATAGCCCTTTGTACATCAGCTGATATCTCAAGTGCTGTACAGAAACCCAGCCTAAAACCCCAAACAGCAAGCAATGCAGGTGTTGAAGCACGTTGGCTAGGAAAAATCCCTAGAAAGACCAAAACCTAGGAAGAAATCTTGAGAGGAAACAGGCTATGAGGGGTGGCCAGTCCTCTTCTGGCTGTGCCGGGTGGAGATTATAACACAACACGGCCAAGATGTTCACATGTTCATAAATGACCAGCATGGTCAAATAATAGGTCTGGGACAGGTAGCACGTCCGGTGAACAGGTCAGGATTCCATAGCCGCAGGCAGAACAGTTGAAACTGGAGCAGCAGCATGGCCAGGTGGACTGGGGACAGCAAGGAGTCATCATGCCAGGTAGTCCTGAGGCATGTTCCTAGGGCTCAGGTCCTCCGAGAGGGAGAAAGAAAGAGAGAATTAGAAAGAGCATACTTAAATTCACACAGGACACCGGATAAGACAGGAGAAGTACTCCAGATATAACAAACTGACCCTAGCCCCCCGACACATAAACTACTGCAGCATAAATACTGGAGGCTGAGACAGGAGGGGTCAGGAGACACTGTGACCCCATCCGATGATACCCCCGGACAGGGCCAAACAGGAAGGATATAACCCCACCCACTTTGTCAAAGCACAGCCCCACACCACTAGAGGGATATCTTCAACCACCATCTTACCATCCTGGGACAAGGCCGAGTATAGCCTACAAAGATCTCCGCAACGGCACAACCCAAGGGGGGGGCCCCAACCCAGACAGGAAGATCACATCAGTGACTCAACCCACTCAAGTGACGCACCTCTCCTAGGGACGGCATGAAAGAGCACCAGTAAGCCAGTGACTCAGCCCCTGTAATTGGGTTAGAGGCAAAGAATCACAGAGGAAAGAGGGGAATCGGCCAGGCAGAGACAGCAAGGGCGGTTCGTTGCTCCAGAGCGTTTCCGTTTACCTTCACACTCCTGGGCCAGACTACACTCAATCATATGACCCACTGAAGAGATTAGTCTTCAGTAAAGACTTAAAGGTTGAGACCAAGTTTGCGTCTCTCACATGGGTAGGCAGACCATTCCATCAAAATGGAGCTCTATAGGAGAAAGCCCTGCCTCCAGCTGTTTGCTTAGAAATTCTAGGGACAATTAGGAGGCCTGCGTCTTGTGAACGTAGTGTATGTGTAGGTATGTGCGGCAGGACCAAATCAGAGAGATAGGTAGGAGGACGCCCATGTAATGCTTTGTAGGTTAGCAGTAAAACCTTGAAATCAGCCCTTGCCTTGACAGGGAGCCAGTGTAGGGAGGCTAGCACTGGAGTAGTATGATCAGATTTTTTGGTTCTAGTCAGGATTCTAGCAGCCGTATTTAGCACTAACTGAAGTTTATTTAGTGCTTTATCCAGGTAGCCGGAAAGTAGAGCATTGCAGTAGTCTAACCTAGAAGTAACAAAAGCATGGATCAATTTTTCTGCATAATTTTTGGACAGAATGTTTCTGATTTTTTGCAATGTTACGTAGATGGAAAAAAGCTGTCCTTGAAACAGTCTTGATATGTTTGTCAAAAGAGAGATCAGGGTCCAGAGTATCGCCGAGGTCCTTCACAGTTTTATTTGAGACGACTGTAAAACCATTAAGTTTAATTGTCAGATCCAACAGAAGATCTCTTTGTTTCTTGGGACCTATAACAAGCATCTCTGTTATGTCCGAGTTTAAAAGTAGAAAGTTTGCAGCCATCAACTTCCTTATGTCTGAAACACAGGCTTCTAGCGAGGGCAATTTTGGGGCTTCACCATGTTTCATTGAAATGTACAGCTGTGTGTCATCCGCATAGCAGTGAATGGTAACAATTATGTTTTCAATTGACATCCCCAAGAGGTAAAATATATGGTGAAAACAATAGTGGTCCTAAAACGGAACCTTGAGGAACACCGGAATTTACAGTTGATTTGTCAGAGGACAAGCCATTCACAGAGACAAACTGATATCTTTCCTACAGATAAGATGTATGTCATTATCGCACACTATTTAGTTCAGTTCTTTGTACCCCGTCACTGTGAGGTATTGTTTGTTTTGTGACATGTCTTTCTGAGCTCTGTTTCTTTTTTAATTATTTTCTTCTTCCTTCTTCTCTTCCCCCCTTTTGCAATTTTTCTCCTCCAGTGTATGATAGTTTTTGCCTGCCTTGCTAACGATTCCTTTTGCCTATTCCTTCCCTGTACTTTAGCCTATCGGATTTTCTGTTATCTACCTATTGCCTGATCTCCCGGACTACGTTACTATCCTTTTCCCTGCCTGTACTGTTGCCCTTTACAATAAACACATGCTGCACCCTGCTCTTGAATCCAGCTCTTTGTCTCCCATCGTGTTCATTACACACAGATAAATCTGTTCTGTCTGAGAATACTTGTCACGGCATAGACATGTTTATGTGAAAGAGAAACAAAACATCAATCACTTATAATTCATTAATTATACAGAATTAACTTGGCAATTATGCAATTGTTCACTAATTATCAAACACTAACTATGCAGTGTTTGTTGCTGTTTGTATCTATGGAGATAGCACATAATGTTATTTGTTCCTTCATTAATATCAGTGACAGTTTTAGTTCATGTTTGATTTCAGTCTTGTTTGGTCTGGCTCTGAACCAATTTAAAGCTGGAGCTTCGAGTAGCAAAACAATCATTTTCAATATTTGGCATTGTCTGATGCCTCTGGCTGATGTCTCCTTTGTTTATGACTGTCGAACCGATATAATATTTGAGTTTCTCTATGTGTCCCCTTGTACCATCTGTTGCTGTGCTTACATTAGTCTTGGAGATGCATTGGATGGCCAGGCGGACCTGTGAAATGTACGGTAGAAATCATAAACTCTGCACTCTGAAATGTGTGTAGCACCTGCTGTTATGTTGGAGGCCACACGCATGTGCGGTCAGCTCTCCTAGTGGACCTCTACATCGTATTAATCACATTAGCCATGCTGTGCAGTGTTTGTTTAGGCAGCTGGACTGGCGCTACAGTCCCAGTGCTCCCTGGGAGAGTCTGAGTGTTTGTGTAGGCGACCTGTTGACTCTTCTGCACTGTGATGTGTTTGGAGGGAGGCGTCCTCTCCTCCACACCACATCCTCTGTGGTCAGTAAGCACACTTTATCCTCTGTTCATAAAGGGGATTTGATGACCAACTCACAGAATGTAATTTCATTTATTCACACTGATCCTATTGTGTTTTGAGAGGAGAAAGTTGACCCAGAAATCCTCTGAGGGTAACAAGGTGGAAGGTTATCCAGAGTGATAGGCATTCATCTTCTACTGGACCAAGCAGTTGTCACTGAGGTTATTCGAGAGGGAGAGAGTAATGTGTGTGAAAGAGAGAAGGGGTGGAAACTCAATGTTTTGTAAAGGAATGCACTGATGGTTAGCCTGTGAGTGCCCATATTTTACTGCTGGTCTGTGTTGTTCTGGTTCCAGAACTGGGCAGCTCGTGCAAGCATTCAACTGGGCCGCCAGTGGCACACTCAGAGCAATTAGGGGTTGAAGGCAGAACAGAATCTGGGGGCAGGGAACGAAGGCTTTCTCCCACTGCACGAGAAATGCTGAGGTTTCTCTATATGGACACATAGGCAGAGAGAGAGATTTCTCTATATGGTGTTCCTCTCTCTCTCTGCCTATGTGTCTGAGGGAGGGAGGGGGAGGGAGAACGAGAGGAAGAGAGAGAGAGAGAGAGAGAGAGAGAGAGAGAGAGAGAGAGAGAGAGAGAATTATCGCTTGGACCTTGCAGGACATGCCAGCAGTCGGTCATAAACATTATACGTGTCTCCTTAGTCAAGTACTTTTGCAGAACAAAAGCTTTTATACTTCTGAGGGATTGTAGGCTAGAAATGAAGATAGTCTGGCACCTCCCTCAGCCACGAAAACATGTCATATGAGTTACCATGTAGGGATGCAGGACTTCAGCTTTGCATTTGATGCATTAGCTAACCATTGATTGTGAGGTTGTTTCTAGAAAGGGCATGAAAGTGAATGTCCTCTTGTGCTGAATTTCTTGCATCCTGCAAGTCAGCCAGCAGAGGGGGGGCTTGCGCTGGTCATGTAGCAAACCAGAAAGAACGGTTGGGCTAGAAATTCCTCGGGTCTTTCAATGAACCCATGAAGCCCTCAGGAAATATATGTATCTTTAATATATGTATCTTTATTGACACGTATCAATAGTAAGAAAATATATCTTATTTAGTTTTATTTATTAGATATTTTCTCAGCATGGCACATTTTTATCACATGAAAGCCTGAAGCTTGTATTCATATAAAATGAGCTTTTAGTGTATCTATTCCGAGACCCCAAAAAAACTCCAATGCGTTTGAAGTAGCCTACATTCAAATTCATGCCATGGACTTGAAAATGAAATGGTCATTCTGTCTGATGTGCCATTCGCATAGTGAGACAAAGAGGTCCCTGGGTCGATTTGCAAATCTTCTTATAGATTTAATTAATGATTTAGAGAAGTGCAACACTGCTCCTGGCTAATCTCTTCAGAAGTGAATTTTAATTGGCTTATTAAGATACAATTTTGTGCCCAAGCGAGGATTTAAAGGGCACATAAATGCAGGCACCTATGGCGTGTGTGAGACCTTGGTTCACACGATGGTTTTGAATACATCTGTCTCCCAGTGGGGTAAACGATGTCGTGCAGCCCCTTTGACTTTACATTGAATAGAAGGATGTAAGGGAACAGCACCCTGTCTTTCAAACAATCCCTTTCACGTTATTAAACCCACACAGGGGACATCATTGGCTGTTGTTTCACTTTTCTTCTGCTGTTGTTTGGGTAGAGAACAAATGTGGAATACTGTTTTTTCATCACTTTTTGTTCAGCAAGTAGACGAATGAGATTTTTTTTAAATCAATTTGGTTAGACACATTTAGCTTAGTTAGATAATCATTCAAAATATACCTAATTGAAATTAAATTAATCAACGTAGCCTAATTAAGCAGGATGCGAGTAGCTTTGGCTGACGACAATCATAATTGAGTAAAATAACATTCGTGTTAGATTTAGATTAACTTTTGGAGTAAACTAACATAGGCCTAACACATCTGGTAGTCTGGTAGCCTAATAAATTCAATGTAGGTTTCCCGTGTTAAAATATCCTCTATGGAAAACCCCGTCGTGGAGTGGGAAGAGTGGTGCATACAGTACCAACATACAACCCTCACTGAGCGCACGAAGTCGGGTGAGCCCTGGCAGTTTAGAGAAACAACCTCAAACAGGCTACCGAAATCAGAAAAGTTACTAAACTGAAGTTGAACGTTTGGATTTCGGACTCTGCCATATCACACATACGAAAGAAAACTATGCCAAAGTGGAAATAATATTTAATCACAGATGAATTCTGCTAAAACTTCAGCGTTTAGTCTTGGATTTACGAAGCTCACTCGGATCCAAGAAGAGCCCAGTTATGTGAACGATCTCGTAGGCAACCAGCATAATGTGACCGGGAGGTTTGATATGAGCTATCAATAAATTATCGTATTTGTGTAGAGAAATAGCAATCGTCCCGCACGGAGTTATTCGGTGACTGGCTCTCACCAAAGACTACCCCAGCGCAGCGGACAGGCACAGAGAAGAGAGAGCGAGCGAGACGGCGTGGAAGGCTATTTCAACAGAAAAAGGAAACAGAACATCTATGAAAACAGAACAGAACATCTATGAAAATACTCATTATTTAGATTGAATACTATTCGTTTCCGTCCTCTGCTGCTTTGGAATGATGCCTGCGCATTCTGTGGGTATTTACTTTCTACTCGGATTCATTCACATTTGTTCAGGTAAAGACAATACTATTTCACCTTATTTGACTTGGGTTTTGACTTTATATTTTAATAGTGATGTTCCTGTAATATAATAGCGTATTTTTATGTACGCTTGCGTTCATGAGTGTGTGCTTGTGTGTGGGAGTGAGAGATGGCATGGGTGGGGTAAGTTGATGAGTATAGACTGACTTGGCTATACACTTTAATATCATGATTTGGTATATGTTTCATCCTTTGACATTGTGTGCAAGCATGGCCATGTGGCATAAACTGGTCCTTGACCCAGGCAGCCTGTCTGATTTATTGCCTGACTGCTGACAGGAAGTGCCCTTATTGCCCTAGCTCTTTAAAAAGGTGTACTTATGAATCACTGCCATTCACATCAGCAGAGATCTAGATATGAAGAATGAGACCATGTCCTCATTATATTGTTTTAGTGCCCTGACTGTGCTTTCTGCTGGGTAATCACCTGTCAGGGTGCCAGTTTTGCCACTATCTGTGTTATCCTTAGAGTCAATGTGATAAAGATTGTGTGTGTGTGTGTCCATCTTCTGAAAGCACCTGAAACCCTACCTTTTCAAAGAGTATCTTAAATAATCCCTCACCTCGACTCCAGCCCCCAAAAAGACTAGCAACTTTACTGAACCAACACTTGCACTTGAACCCCCCCCCCCCCAACACGCACACCCTCCTAGCTCTGACTTTGCCGATAACTACTTTATTGAGGAACAGTGTACTTACTATGCCTGTGATATGTGGTTGTCCCACCTAGCTATCTTAAGATGAATGCACTAACTGGATGTGGCTCTGCATAAGAACGTCTGCTAAATTACTCAAATGTAAAGTGTGACAGAGAAATAGTTGTCATAAGACTATGATCATAATCTTCAGGAGTAAATCTTGAGGGGAATGTGAAAAAAGGGCTGACCAACCATTCAAAAGGGCTGACCAACCGGTCAAAGGGGCTGACCAACTGGTCAAAGGGGCTGACCAATCGTTCGAAAGGGCTGACCAACCGTTCAAAAGGGCTGACCAACCGTTCAAAAGGGTTGACCAACCGGTCAAAGGGGCTGACCAACCGGTCAAAAGGGCTGACCAACCGGTCAAAAGGGCTGACCAACCGGTCAAAGGGGCTGACCAACCGGTCAAAAGGGCTGACCAACCGGTCAAAGGGGCTGACCAACCGGTCAAAAGACCTGACCAACCGGTCAAAGGGGCTGACCAACCGGCCAAAAGACCTGACCAACCGGTCAAAGGGGCTGACCAACTGGTCAAAAGACCTGACCAACCTGTCAAAGGGGCTGACCAACCGGCCAAAAGACCTGCCCAACTGGTCAAAGGGGCTGACCAACCGGTCAAAAGACCTGACCAACCGGTCAAAGGGGCTGACCAACCGGTCAAAAGGGCTGACCAAACGGTCAAAAGGGCTGACCAACCGGTCAAAAGACCTGACCAAGCGGTCAAAGGGGCTGACCAACCGGTCAAAAGGGCTGACCAACCGGTCAAAGGGGCTGACCAACCGGTCAAAGGGGCTGACCAACCGGTCAAAGGGGCTGACCAACCGGCCAAAAGACCTGACCAACCGGTCAAAGGGGCTGACCAACTGGTCAAAAGACCTGACCAACTGGTCAAAAGACCTGACCAACTGGTCAAAAGAGCTGACCATCCGGTCAAAGGGGCTGACCAATTGGTCCAAAGCTCTGACCAACCAGTCAAAGGAGCTGACCTCCTGGGCAACACACACACTCTGGTCACAGAGATCAGTAGCGGAGCTGGTTAATGACTAACAGTAGAAAAAAGCCCAGGTCAGTGGAGAGATGCCTAATGATGTCCCATTAACAGCACAGCTAGTTTGAACAGGTGAGGCTTTTGTACAGACTGATTTGCCCACATTGATATGATTTATCATCTGCTAACACTGTTAGGGATTTCTGACATATATACACACTCTCAATACACAAACCCCTTGCCTCTTCTAATATATATGCACAAACCCGACTTACAGTCATGTGTGCATACATTCTGTTTGTTTCGAACCCACTACCCTGGCGTTAAAGCGCCATGAAAAGCTACTGTTTGTTTGTGAATGAAAAAACTGTACTTAGCTATATGAGCAAGGAAACAAACTTATAATGGAGTTATGAAGACAAATGGTGTTTGAGAAACACTGATATGAGTGTGTTAGATAGCAGCCCATTAGCGGCTATACGTGTCATAGCAGAATTGTGTTGAGGAAGTGCTAATGACAAAGGGAAATCCACTAATCAATGCCCCTTTTCAAGCCGGGCTGGTGTGATTGTAAGTGTGAGTGTGTGTATTTGTGTGTGTGTGTGTGTGTGTGTGTGTGTGTGTGTGTGTGTGTGTGTGTGTGTGTGTGTGTGTGTGTGTGTGTGTGTGTGTGTGTGTGTGTGTGTGTGTGTGTGTGTTTGTGTGCGCATGGCCTTCTTAGCATCCCAGATTACAGGGACGCTGGAGGTAATAGGCCCATGATAGCCCAGAGGCCTGCTGTGCTGCATACCATCCCTTCAAAGTGGTCCCTGTTTACCAAACAGATTGTACTCAGGTGTTTCACTCCATAGCTCGGCCCACCCTACTTGGACAGGTATTTGAAGAATGCTACCTTGTCTCTCCCACTCCACAGCACATCAACAGACAAGAGAATCGACGACCATTAAGTACAACACAATAGACCCGTGCAGGTGTTGTGCCCAGAGGGCTTCTCAGACACCATACAGGAGCTTTGTGTAGCTGCCTTGCCTATAGGACAACACTTCTATCACACTCCCATTCTTCTTCTCAATGCTACATCTGGTACTGTAATTAAGTAATCCATAATACTGTAAATGATGCCCATTAAAAGCAGGTTCCTGCAGGAAAGGATTTGTTCCCCAATAAATCCTGATTATGCATCCCTGGAGTGAATACATGATGCTAAGCTGCCTTACCCCCAGTCCCACTCCTCCCTTCTCCTCCCTCCTCCTTCCTCCCTCCCATGTTTTTAGCAGCCAACATTCTCCTTAATGAATGCTCTGTAAACACTCAGCCTTAAAATAGGAATCTTTCCCAAGAGAAACACATACAGTACCAGTCAAAAGTTTGGACACACCTACTCATTCAAGGGTTTTTCTTTATTTTTACTATTTTGTAATTTGTAGAATAATAGTGAAGACATCAAAACTATGAAATAAAACATTTGGAATCATGTAGTAACCAAAAAAGTGTTAAACAAATAAAAAGTTATTTTAGATTTTAGGTTAATCAAAGTGGCCACCCTTTGCCTTGAGGACAGCTTTGCACACTCTTGACATTCTGTCAATCAGCTTCACCTGGAATGCTTTTCCCACAGTCTTGAAGGAGTTCCCACATATGCTGAGCAATTATTGGCTGCTTTTCCTTCACTCTGCGGTCCAACTCATCCCTAACCATCTCAATTGGGTTGATGCCAGGTGATTGTGGAGGCCAGGTAATTTGATGCAGCACTCCATCACTCTCCTTCTTGATCAAATAGCCCTTACACAGCCTGGAGATGTGTTGGGTCATTGTCCTGTTGAAAAACAAATTATAGTCCCACTAAGCACAAACCAGATGGGATGGCGTATTGCTGCAGAATGCTGTGGTAGCCATGCTGGTTAAGTGTGCCTCGAATTCTAAATAAATCAACTACAGCGTCACCAGCAAAGCACCCCCACACCGTCACACCTCCTCCTTTGAGCTTCACAGTGGGAACCACACATGCAGAGATCATCTGTTCAACTACTCTGCGTCTCACAAAGACACGGCGGTTGGAACCAAAATCTCATTTGGACTCATCAGACCAAAGAACAGATTTTCCACCAGTCTGATGTCCATTGCTTGTGTTTCTTGGCTCAAGCAAGTCTCTTCTTCTTATTGGTGTCCTTTAGTAGTGGTTTCTTTGCAGCAAAATCGACCATGAAGGCCTGATTCACGCAGTCTCCTCTGAACAGTTGATGTTGAGATGTGTCTGTTACTTGAACTTGTCACAACACAACAGATTGGCTCAAACGCATTAAGAAGGAAATAAATTCCACAAATTAACTTTTAACAAGACATACATGTTAATTGAACTGCACTCCAGGTGGCTACCTCATGAAGCTGGTTGAGAGACTGCCAAGAGTGTGCAAAGCTGTCATCAAGACAAAGGGTGGCTACTTTGAAGAATCTCAAATATAAAATATATTTTGATTTGTTTAACACTTTTTTTGGTTTCTACTTGATTCCATATGTGTTATTTCACATAGTTGTGATGTCTTCATTATTATTCAACAATGTAAAAAAAAAAATTGAAAAAAAAAAAACCCTTGAATGAGTAGGTGTGTCCAAACCTTTGACTGGTACTGTATATGTTTCCCTCCTTTTTAATTTAGTTTTTTTTCTGGACTGTTGTTTCTAAGACTGCTTGTTAAATTGGGCTTGTGAATGAGTCAAATTGGCTTGAGATAATAGTCTCGTGTCCAGACCTTGTTTGGTCTTTAGACTCTCTCAGCCATACAGTAGCTGGGTCATTGGGAAGCCAGATATCTCCTTCTGAAGGAGGTCAGTCGGCAATGTGAGAGGAGAAGGGAACAGAAAAGAAGTGGGTTAGAATATGCTCTGTCATTTGCGTTTCCAGTGGGGAGGAGAGCATGAAGACACCTGGCCTACCACTGCCTGGATAGTTGAGCATAGGTCAGAGTTCACATGTACCTGAAAACGCTAGGTAGTTGACAGTGACGCAGTGACACTCCCATGCTCCTGACAGAGGGACATCCCACAGCCCTGTGTTGTGACACCGTCAGTAATAACACAGCGTGGAGTATAATGGACTAATGCAGCTTGATGATTAAGCTGACCTGCTATGTCATCCTGTATGCTAATGAGTCTCTCTCCAGTCTATTTGACGTTGACAGTGATGTGCTGTGTTCCTCCACTAATGAGACTCCTATTTGATGACGAGGCTGACGGCTGGGCCATCTTCTGCTCTAAAGAGTCTCCCTTTGATATCCCTGTTCGTGTGGGACTTGTCAGTTTCCTTCTGTTCGTCCTCTGGAGTAAGGAACTAATGAGGGAGAAGCAGCCGAGGCCAGTTTGAATGGAATGTGTCTCCCAAGCATGTATTTTATCTATTCCCTCTCTCTAGATTCCATCACCATGTGATATAAATGACTGAGGCTTTAAAGAAGAGGGTAAAAGGGAGGGAGGGAAGGAGAGAGAGAAAGGGAGGGAGGGAAGGAGAGAGAGAGAAAGGGAGGGAGGGAGGGAAAGGGAGGGAGGGAGGGAGGGAAGGAGAGAGAGAAAGGGAGACAGAGAGAGAGAGAGAGAGAGAGACAGGGAGAAAGAGAAAAATACATGGAGGAAGAGAGATAGAGAGGGGGAGTGGAGGAGTAAAACATGTGTATAATCACCCCCTACAGTGTGTTTTGTAGAGTTCTCATATCCTCTCCACGGGGTTGGAGTTGGAGCTGGCTCATTCATGCTGGCTGAAGAAGTCTGCTCAAATGGTTGTTTGTTTAATAGATGTCAAGTCCTCTATATTGGGGTTCTGAACCGGTTCCGACTGACATTTTGGTTTACAAAGCACTCTGTGAATGTCGTAGGGTCCCGTGCAATAGTGCCAGAAAGCCTCATCGGTTTGCTCTCCACTACCAGTTTCTCAGCAGAGCTGACTTGAAGTGTCAGGTTTCAGACCCCATATTTACATGAAAGGGGGCAGTCTTGCAAATCCAACAATTGTGGTTTCATCTCGGTATGATATTCTCAGCCGGATTTACAGCTCTCAGCATGAATAAATACTAAATTATCTCATAGATTCCTCTTGGTCATAGACTGACGAAATCACTTCATGCTTAAATCTGAAGTTGTAACGAGTCTGCTCATATTTGAATGGTGTCTCTGTGCCACTCAGTGGACATTTAGGAGAAAGTCTGTCAGTTATATGAAATTGTGCCAATATTGTACTGTCAATAAGTATGATCATATTTATTTTAGTTATAAGAAATGTGAAATCTTATTTAAATTTGGATTGTTACTATATTTAGCACTATTGTCCCACTTTTGTTGAATAGGGGGAAGAAAGTATTTGATTTTTCGTACTATCATATTATTTCTAATGTGTACTTGAGCTTGTGTCCTCAAAAGTGAGGAATGTATAAATATGTTTACCAGAAAGGTGGTTCCAGACCTTTCTAAAACATTTCCAGTTATTGTTTATGGCAATCTTGTGAAAGATAATAGTTTGCATATGTCTATTTGTGTGGAAATCAACATTTTTCCCTATCATTCAAGTTAAAAGGACATGCACACAGCTCAAGCTAAATGTAGCATTCAGTCATTCCTCTGTGTTCTTTCTCTCTCCTGCCGGCAGCAATCTTGGCACAGCTTACTCCCTCAACCACACCATAATGGTTTTTAAAGCAATTTGTTTCCTTCTCTTTTTTGGGGTGGATATTTTAAACCTGGTTTGTGATTTATGTTTGAAGTGAGTTGGCAGTGTTTTTGTTGAGAGTTGAGCTGGAGGTGACAGTATGGAAAGATTACATTGTTACCTTTTTCATACCTTGACATAAACCACACACTCCCACATACATAACACAGTGATCTACAGTTAACCCATATGAAAATAAATCTGTGACAAATGGACCCTGTAAGCAAGGTGTGTTGCCAAGCCACTAGAAGAGCCCTCACTGAGAACTCTGCTCACTTGGAACACTTGAATACCTGAGAAATACATTTTTTCACCACAACAGAGAAGACTAAGACCTGCAATAAACCACAATAAAACCACACCGTTATGCAACTGTCACCATCCATTAGTTTTCACTGCTTGCTTGGTCGGTCTCGTTCATGCTTTATTGGTTTGTGGCTCAACAAAGCATAGCACAGTTATACAGTGAATTTAGAGGGAACTTTGCCATGGAGTATTTCTTGTTGTCATTATCTTTCTTTCCCATGCAAATAAATGTATTCTCTTTCATTCAAGTTGTTTGAAATATCTTTTGTGTGGGTGCATGGGTAATGGTGTTTGTGTGTGCTCATTTGTGTGTGTGTGCGTGTTGTCAGAGTTGTGCTGAAAGCAGTGTTTCCTGATTGCTTTCCTTGTTTACTTGCTGGTTTCCTGGGGTACTCAGTGAGCCGTGGCCGCCAGCCTGGGGCTGAGGAAGACACGGAGGGCTTTAACAAGTGCCTATGGGGCTAGAGGTCAGAGGTCATCATACCTCCACACACACACACGCAGACACTCCTAGGTTTTTGTGGCGGATCAGCGCCTGCCCCAGAGGAGTGCCTGGAATGTGTGTGTCTGAATTATGTTCTTGGCCTGGGGCATGGAGTTCCCCTCCACCTCTGCCCACTAGGCTCCCCCTACTCCTTCTCAGCCTCCCCCTCTCCCCTCAGCCTCCCCTACCCCCTCCTCCCCGTCAGCCCACGGTGCTGTGACGTTTCAGACTGTTGCATCCTGGGACCTGAGGTGAAGCAGAGAAGTCTCACCCTAGAGGACCCTGTCACTTTTACTGACCCTGAACCAAGCAGGCAACCATCCCTCTGCATACCATGCTGGTCTGTTGTTTTAGATAGACCATCGGGCCCAAAGCTAAAGAGTGCTAAGGGTCTTGTGGACTATTTGTTCTATCTCGACCAAAGCTTCCTGTCCTTCTGAGGTGTCCAGCCTCAGCTGTGTGCTCAGTGCTGAGGGAGAGCGAGGTCAGTTTTGGATAATTGGTCCTGTAAATAAACGCTGCTTAGTTTTTTCTCCTGCCCATGGGTTTGTATGTGGTTGAGATGAGGAGAGATCCCACGTGTCTGGCCCCAGAGTGTCTGTTTACTTTGGCTTTCCAGCCAGTGTCCTCCTCCTCCTGCTGTAAAGCTATGGAGACAGGGAGTGTGTGGAGAGGGTCAGACAGCTGGTTTCACTCTAAAAAGGGTCTTTGTGAAAAACACTTTTGGAGTGCATATTGTGTTGTTATGACAAGGCATCATGGGTTGCTAATACCCCAGTGGCGTTTTTACCTATAAAAAAGGACCTAATACTGACCTATCTTATATTGTGTTATTTTTAGAGTGTCAATACCAGCTTTTCTCTGTATAGAATGTGGCTGAATACAAAGTGGAACCCATTGAGCAGAGCTGACCTAGGTGAATATGTTTAATCATATAAAAGCCCGTTCCTCTCAGCTCTAGTCCATCTCCCCTAGCTGGTCTCCTGACAACCCCCACCCCCTCCCTAAAAAAAAATCACTCTCCCTCTTCTTCTCGGTGGGAGTCCAAACAGAGCCATCAGGACGGCCCTACATTCTCTTTAATACACTAGGATTCCTGATGGTCTTCTTGACGTCAGCCAAACACTTACTAAGATAAGACTATTGTGCTGCTTCCAACTCTGGATGGGAGGGTTTATGCATAACCCTGTATGTTTACAGAAGAAATCGCATATAATGTGATTGGGTTGCATGCCACATACCCATGGCACCTAGAGACAAGTAGCTCTCTTCTCATCAAACAACATAGTTTAACCCAGCCAGGTGTCAGCTGCACAGAACCCACCTTGGCAGCTTGACTCATAACTAGCTTCATATGTTGCTCTCTTCTTGTCCTCCTTCTCCACCTCCTGCCATAGCCTTCCTGACGGCACCGTTTCGGGACTCCGACAACATGCTCTCCTCTACTGTCTAGGGCCAATTAGCACCCACTGTTCTAGGGCTAACCTCAGTAGGAATAGCTCCCACAACCTACATTATCACAAACCATCCACCTGCCCCAATTGAATTTCAATGTGAAATGAGCTGTATTAGATAGTCAATGGTTAAGGGAGGATAAGGTTTGTGTGGGCAGCCAGGTATGTGTGGGAGGAATGATGTTTTCAAAGGACAGCTGTAAAATGCCATGGTGATAGCAGAACAAAGGTTGCTGATATTCATTTGGCTCTGTGTCAACTCTCTTAGTTTCATAAAGGTGCCCATCGATTGATTGATTGAATATGAGATCTGATCAATACTTTTCTTCTGGATTTTTCCTGTTCTCTTGCAGTTACACATGGACACACACACACACACACACACACACACACACACACACACACACACACACACACACACACACACACACACACACACACACACACACACACACACACACACACACACACACACACACACACACACACACACACACACACACACACACACACACACACACACACACACTAGTGATTAGCTTGGCTCTTTGAACAATCAAGCCCAGGATTAGAACTAATCAGGATGTGTGAAACAGCTCAATCTTGTTAGGGAGGACAGGCAAAAAAATGGGCATTATCCCTGTACCACACACCCATTCCTCCTGCTCTCTCCACCACGCTCAGTCAGTCATTAGTGACACACCAGATACACAGTTCAAAGCTTTCTAGGGAAGGCTGAATCTTAATGAATAGCTTTCTCATCAGCACAGATTTCTTCATAAAGAGACCAAAACTCACTTAATTGGCCTTAATTTGCAGATCTATGATGAGACAGTATCAGTAATGCTGGGGGCTGGTATCCATGGTAAGCATGTATATTGAGTCAGGCTGAAGGCTCCAATAGTTCCCATAATTGTTTGGAATTGAACACCCCCCTGGTGTATACCTGGCCTTGCCCAACTCCACCACTCTTAGCCTAAACATCATCAGCATGTGCCCATGCCACTCTCACCTGAATGAGTTAGAGAGAGGGGTCCGGATTGGTCAGTGCAGTGGTGAGATCTTTGTTAAAGAATAAGCTGAGATCAGCTTGTCAATGTGCATCAGGGTAAATTTTTCACTTTAAAACCCATGAATTAACATTTTAAGGATTCAGTACTCTGTCTCTGTCATTATCTAGTTCCCATGGAGTAAATGATAAACACCGGGGAAAAGTCAGCCTGATTCACAGTCTTGGTATACTGTAATTGTAAACATTCCTCTATTGTGTTCGGAGCTCTGTGTTCGGCTTGGCTCCTCCATTGTGGTTGCTTGGTTTACCAGGCCTCAGGCAGTGGTGGTTCACTTCAACCGGATGGATAGATGGATAAACCATCATGGCTCCAGTCCCAGAGGCTGGCCTCATTCTTCGTCTGGTCTGGTCTGGTCTGGGCTGGGCTCAGCATGGCATGGTTGGTATGCTCCCCAGTCCCTCTCCATTAGAGGTGTGTTTAAATGTTTAAACGTTAAAACATTTCAATTCATTTGGGATCCTTAACGTCAAGAAAAATCCCATACCCAAAATCAATGT
Source organism: Oncorhynchus keta (assembly GCF_023373465.1). NCBI lineage: Eukaryota > Metazoa > Chordata > Actinopteri > Salmoniformes > Salmonidae > Oncorhynchus > Oncorhynchus keta. The sequence continues at coordinate 31,836,455 of NC_068432.1, forward strand.
TTGTTTCTGATTTATTTCACAAAATAAAAATCTCAGTATAGTTATCACAAAATATATTATTTTCCATGTTATACAGTGCCTTCAGAAAGTATTCACACCCCTTGACTCTTTCTTAGTTATGTTGTGTTAGAGACAGAATTTAAAATGTCAAAGTGGAATTATGTTCTTAGACATTTTTATAAATGAATTAAAAATGAAAAGCTGAAATGTCTTGATTCAGTAAGTATTCAACCCCTTTATTATGGCAATCATAAATAAGTTCAGGAGTAAAAATGTACTTGACAAGTCTTATAATAAGTTGCATGGACTCACTCTGTGTTTAATAATAATAATATGATTTTTGAATGACTACCTCATCCCTGTACCTACCCCACACTACAATTATCTGTAAAGATCCTCAGTCGAGCAGTGAATTTCAAACACAGATTAAACCTCAACGAGCAGGGAGGTTTTCCAATGCCTCACAAAGAAGGGCACCTATTGATAGATGGGTAAAAAACATAAAAAGCAGACATTGAAAATCCCATTCAGCATGGTGAAGCTATTCATTACACTTTGGATGGTGTATCAATACACCCAGTCACTACAAAGATACAGGTGTCCTTCCTAACTCAGTTGTCAGAGAGGAAGGAGATTACTCAGGGATCTCACCATGAGGCCACTTTAAAACAGTTACAGAGTGTAATGGCCGTGATAGGAGAAAAGTGAGGATGGATCAACAGCATTGTAGTTACTCCACAATATTTAAGCTAAATAACAGAGTGAAAAGGAAGCCTATACAGAATATAACTATTCCAAAACATACATCCTGTTTGCAATAAGGCACTAAAGTAAAATTGCAAAAAATGTGGCAAAGAAATTACCTTTATGTACTGAATGCAAAGCACTATATGTTTGGTGCAAATCCAACACATCACTGAGTACCACTTTTCATATTTTCAAGCATGGTGGTGGCTGCATCATGTTATGGGTATGCTTATCATCGGCAAGGACTAGAGAGTTTTTTTAGGATAAAAAGAAATGGAATAAAACTAAGCACAGGCAAAGTCCTAGCGAAAAAACTGCTTCTGTCTGTTTTCCAACAGATACTGGGAGACAAATTCACCTGTCAACAGGACAATAACCTAAAACACAAGACCAAATATACACTGGAGTTGCTTACCAAGACGATATTGAATGTTCCAAAGTGTCCTAGTTACAGTTGTAAATTATATAGGCTTGAAAATATATGGCAATACTTGAAAATGGCTGTCTATCAATGATCAACAACCAACTTGAATAGAATAATGTGCAAATATTGTACAATCCAGGTGTGCAAAGGTATTAGAGACTTACCCAGAAAGACTCACAGCTGTAAAACACTGCCAAAGGTGTTTCTTACATGTTTCTTACTCAGTTAAATATTTCTGTATTTCATTTTAAATACATTTGCAAAAATATATATAATAATACTAATAATATTAGTTATAATAATAATAATATAATAATATTTTCACTTTGTCATTATGGGGTATTTTGTGTAGATGGGTGATAAAAAATATATTTATAAAATTTTGAATTCAGGCTGTAACCCACTAAGTCAAGGTTTGTGAATACTTTCTGAAGGCACTGTAGCCTAACTAGACGATAGGCTAAAAATGCCCGGGGGGAAAGATGTCAAATGTAAATAATACCAGAGGAAGAGGCAAACTTTAGGCTACTTTGGTGAATTTGCGAGACATGCAAAAAAGATTACCAAGACATATGCGCACCACATTTTTTCTGCCTGCCCCCTCCTCTCTCTCCCTCGCGCTGGTTCGCCTGGGGCGTAGTCATTACGCAGATTATGTTGCTAAACGTTTCTTAAACGGAAGCAAATTAAACAAAATAGGGAGGGACCTACTTGAATTTGTCCAATACATTTTTTTGTTGTTGTGATTAGTCAACTGTTTTGACTAATAATTACACCCCTGCTCTTTCTCATCGCTAATGATTCAAGTGTGTGTTCAGTCTTCGGTCTTGTACTTGTAGAATATCCTAGACTATTCCTTGATGATTAACACTGCTTTACTGAAGTTCTGAGACATTGCAAGTCAAGAAATTGGGAGCTAGAGCATTCCATTGCATGACACAGCTTTTGATTGCCGATAGATCGGCCTAGTGCATGGTTGTGACTGTCTGCCTGGTGGCCGACCTGCCTAAACTGTGCCCCTCTCTCTCCGTCCCTCGCTAGCACTTTATCAAATATGTGTGTTTGTGTTCGGCAACTAATCAGTCTCCTCCGTTCCAAAAATACTGAATCTAAGGAGTCGATTCCTTGCGTAATCGAATCTTGACACTCAGAAATGGGAGATGACACCGGGAGTCGATGTGCAAGGGGTTTGAGGAATAAATGATTTTGGAGTCAACTCTCCAACACTACATCATTGTTAACAGTTGGAAAAATGGCAGAGAAAGAAACGCGACAGCAGTGAAGTCCTGTATGGTTATATGAGTTATATGAGAAGGAAATGCTAACTGTGCGAGGTGGATTTGAGGTACAGTAACGATAGTACAGGTGCAATGCTTCATAGAGGTCGAACAATTCTTCGGAATGGAATCGGAATTACTTAGGGCCGATTTCAAGTTTTCATAACAATCAGTAATCAGCATTTTTGGACACCAATTATGGCCGATTATATTGCACACCACGAGGAGTCTGCGTGGCAGGCTGACTACCTGTTATGCGAGTGCAGCAAGGAGCCAAGGTAAGGTGCTAGCTAGCATTAAACTTATCTTATGAAAAAACAATCAATCTTAACATAATCACTTATTAACTACACATGGTTGATGATAATACTAGTTTATCTAGCTTGTCCTGCGTTGCATATAATCGATGCGGTGCCTGTTAATTTATCATTGAATCACAGCCTACTTCGCCAAACGGGTGATTTAACAAGCGCATTCACAAAAAAAGCACTGTCGTTGCACCAATGTACCTAACCATAAACATCAATGCCTTTCTTAAAATCAATACACAAGTATATATTTTTAAACCTGCATATTTATTTAATATTGCCTGCTAACATTAATTTCTTTTAACTAGGAAAACTGTGTCACTTCTGTGCAAGCAGAGTGTCACGCCCTGGTCTTAGTATTTTTGGTTTTCTTTGTTATTTTGGTCAGGCCAGGGTGTGACATGGGTTTATTGTGGTGTGTTTTGTCTTGGGGTTTTATTAGGTATTGGGTTTGTGGCTTAGTGGGGGTATCTAGCATAGTCTATGGCTGTCTGGATTGGTTCTCAATCAGAGGCAGGTGTTTATCGTTGTCTCTGATTGGGAACCATATTTAGGCAGCCATATTCTTTGAGTGTTTCGTGGGTGATTGTTCCTGTCTCTGTGTTAGTTGTCACCAGATAGGCTGTATAGGTTTTCACATTCCGTTTGTTGTTTTTGTATTGTTCGTTTTTTATCATTATTAAACATGTATGAAAATTACCACGCTGCATTTTGGTCCGACTCTCCTTCGATGGAAGAAAACCGTAACACAGAGTCAGGGTATATGCAGCAGTTTGGTCTGCCTGGCTTGTTGTGAACTGTGTGAAGACATATTTATAACATAACATTGAAGGTTGTGAAATGTAACAGCAAATACAGAACGGTTCCGTATTTCACTGAAGAAATAAACATTTTGTTTTCGAAATGATAGTTTCCGGATTTGACCATATTAATGACATAAGTCTCGTATTTCTGTGTGGTATTATATTATAATTAAGTCTATGATTTGATATAGCAGTCTGACTGAGCGGTGGTAGGCAGCAGCGGGCTCGTAAGCATTCATTCAAACAGCACTTTCCTGCATTTGCCAGCAGATCTCCGCTGTGCTTCAAGCATTGCACTGTTTATGACTTCAAGCCTATCAACTCCCGAGAATAGGCTGGCAATACTAAAGTACCTATTAGAACATCCAATAGTTAAAGGTATACGAAATACAAATGGTATAGAGAGAAATAGTCCTATAATAACTACAACCTAAAACTTCTTACCTGGGAATATTGAAGACTCATCTTAAAAGGAATCACCAGCTGTCATATGTTCTGAACAAGGATCTTAAACGTTAGATTTTTTACATGGCACATATTGCAATTTTACTTTCTTCTCCAACACTTTGTTTTTGCATTATTTAAACCAAATTGAACATGTTTCATTATTTATTTGAGACTAAATTGATTTTATTGATGTATTATATTAAGTTAAAATAAGTGTTCATTCAGTATTGTTGTAATTGTCATTATTACAAATATATATAGAAAAATTGGCCAATTAATTGGTATCAGCTTTTTTTGGTCCTCCAATAATCGGTATCGGTGTTGAAAAATCATAATCGCTCGACCTCTAATGCTTAACCATCTGTAAGGGACGCATCGTGAGGCCCAAACCATTGTTGGCAGCTGCATAGTGAATTCAGGTGGAATTTTATACAATTCTTGTAACTTTTTTACTAAAGAATATTGGGGGAAAAGGCTGTTTAAACCTCAAGACATTTTTTTAAATTTTCACATCCCTACTCTCCATCACATCAATTCAAGTCCCATAAAACCAGCTCCTGTTCTTCAGCCACTCCACCTAACCTGGCTGAGTTAACTTCTTGCGTCGAGCCATACCGGATCCGGGATCATTCATCCAAACGGCAAACTTTCTTCCACATTAACTCCATAATATCGACTGAAACATGGTAAACGTTGTTTAGAATCAATCCTCAAGGTGTTTTTCACATATCTCTTCATGATATATCATTCCTGGAAGTCTCCTCTCTGTCTCAATCACATGGATGAATGCGAGGAGCTTGGAGATTACGCAACAATTTCAACAAAGGACACTGGGCGGACCCCTGGTAAATGTAGTCTCTTATGGCCAATCTTCCAATGATATGCCTACAAATACGTCACAATGCTGCAGACAACTTGGAGAAACGATAGAAAGGGCAGGCTAATTCGTGGTGCTTTCACAGCCATATAAGGAGACAATGGAAAACAGAGCCTCAAAAATCCTGCTCATTTCCTGTTTGAAGTTGCATCTTGGTTTCGCCTGTAAGATCAGTTCTGGGGCACCCACAGATAATAACTTTGCAGTTTTGAAAACGTCAGAGTGTTTTCTTTCCAAAGCTGGCAATTAAATGCATAGTCAAGCATCTTTTTGTGACAAAATATTGCGCTTAAAACGGGCACGTTTTTTTATCCAATAATGAAATAGTGCCCCCCTAGCTTCAACTGGTTAAGTCTTAATGGGTGTGAATGACTAAGTCAAGGAGAAGAGGGGCCTCAGTAGCTCTGGCTGTTTGAGTACAGTAGAGTAGAGTATTGTGCCCTGAGGGCTAACCTTGTTATCACAGAGAGAGGACATGCCGATCTTCAGCTTAATTAACCAGAGGTTGACCTTGTAATGCAGCCTCAGCCTGTGCCTGCCTGCCTGCCTCGCTGCCTGCCTGCCTGGTTGGCTGCACTATCAGGAGTCAGTCTCCTCTCCTAGGAGAGCAACACTCAGTATGGACGGACGACACATCATTTGGAAGCTTCTAATGAAGGACTGGAATTATGGCCGATTTCATTAGTGGGGAAAGAAGATTACTGTAGTTACTATACAATATGGGAGTGATTGAGTTAGTGTGTGTGTGTGTGTGTGTGTGTGTGTGTGTGTGTGTGTGTGTATTGGTGTGGGTGTAGGCCTATCCGGTTTCCGTGTACTGTGTGTGTGTGTGTGTGTGTGTGTGTGTGTGTGTGTGTGTGTGTGTGTGTGTGTGTGTGTGTGTGTGTGTGTGTGTGTGTGTGTGTGTGTGTGTGTGTGTGTGTGTGTGTGTGTGTGTGTGTGTGTTGTAAAGCGGGTGTACACAGAGCATTTCAGGTTGAGTGTGAGATAGGGGCCAGGAACAGGGTTGTCTGTTTGGTTTGTTCAGCAGTATGCACCTGAATGCCACGGATACAAAAGACATCAATACTTATCTTTCATCCATTCAGTGTGACGTGCACGTCACAAATACTTCAGCCCTAACTGATCATAATGATACCATCTCATTCTGTGTCCTGTATGTTCTGCAGTAAGCTGATGATGAAGGTTATTGTTTCTCCTCAGCAGTAGAAGCCACAGTATACTCTGTTTGTCTCTCTCAGACTGGGTTTCAGTACATCCAGAGCCCTTCTCTCTCTACCTGAAAATAAAAGTCAGAGTTGAGTAACAACCACATCGTATGGCGATCCACCAGCCCCTCCACTGCAGAGGCGCTCACACTGCTACTTTAAGCTGAATTTGATGCCTTTGTGACTATCTGAAATTGAAACCTTACCTCATCGGAAGAAATTGCTCCAGGGTGATAGAGAGAGGATGGGGGGGTTGGAGAGGGGGTGCCGTGTGGTAAGGGTGGGGATCAGAGTTGTTGAGTGGTGCTGTCTCTGACAGCATTGGTCTCTGGTGGTTGTGTGCGAAGATAATGAACTCGTGAGAGATCCAGGCGGAGGATCAGTGGTGGTGTGGATGATCTCTGTGATAAATGGGACATCAGATAGTCATTCATCTCACTGACATTTTCTCCCACAGAACCACACCGCTCCGCACCGCACCTTTGCTTTACTCTGCTCAGCAGCAACACACCTTGGTTTCACCTCGGAACATTTAAACCTGCAGTGTGTCTGACACACACAATACTGTACATTCATCCACTACTGCCATTTATGATCAAGCTAAAAACATCTTTTGTACGTTTGATTATATTTTTTGATTCATGGCTTCTGCATAATTGCAGAGTTGATGGGTGGTTATGCAGGGTCGCATGGCTACTACTGTATATGATGATGAATGCAGCCTCCGGATAAATGGATTCCAATTTGTAAAGAGTCAAATAAAGCTCTGAACGAACTTTATTTGACTCTTTGCAAACTGGAATCCATTTATCCGGAGGCTGCATTCATAGTAGCTGGGGATTTTAACAAGGCTAATCTGAAAACAAGACTCCCTAAATTTTATCAGCATATCGATTGCGCAACCAGGGGTGGAAAAACCTTGGATCATTGTTACTCTAACTTCCGCGACGCATATAAGGCCCTGCCCCGCCATCCTTTCGGAAAAGCTGATCCCTGCCTACAGACAGAAACTAAAAAAATAAGCTCCCACGCTGAGGTCTGTCCAACGCTTGTCCGACCAAGCTGACTCCTCACGCCAAGACTGCTTCCATCACGTGGACTGGGATATGTTTCGTATTGCGTCAGATAACAACATTGACGAATACGCTGATTCGGTGTGCGAGTTCATTAGAACGTGCGTTGAAGATGTCGTTCCCATAGCAACGATTAAAACATTCCCTAACCAGAAACCGTGGATTGATGGCAGCATTCGCGTGAAACTGAAAGCGCGAACCACTGCTTTTAATCAGGGCAAGGTGACTGGTAACATGACCGAATACAAACAGTGCAGCTATTCCCTCCGCAAGGCTATCAAACAAGCTAAGCGTCAGTACAGAGACAAAGTAGAATCTCAATTCAACGGCTCAGACACAAGAGGCATGTGGCAGGGTTTACAGTCAATCACGGACTACAAGAAGAAAACCAGCCCAGTCACGGACCAGGATGTCTTGCTCCCAGGCAGACTAAATCACTTTTTGAGGACAATACAGTGCCACTGACACGGCCTGCAACGAAAACATGCGGACTCTCCTTCACTGCAGCCGAGGTGAGTAAGACATTTAAACGTGTTAACCCTCGCAAGGCTGCAGGCCCAGACGGCATCCCCAGCCGCGCCCTCAGAGCATGCGCAGACCAGCTGGCCGGTGTGTTTACGGACATATTCAATCAATCCCTATACCAGTCTGCTGTTCCCACATGCTTCAAGAGGGCCACCATTGTTCCTGTTCCCAAGAAAGCTAAGGTAACTGAGCTAAACGACTACCGCCCCGTAGCACTCACTTCCGTCGTCATGAAGTGCTTTGAGAGACTAGTCAAGGACCATATCACCTCCACCCTACCTGACACCCTAGACCCACTCCAATTTGCTTACCAACCAAATAGGTCCACAGACGATGCAATCTCAACCACACTGCACACTGCCCTAACCCATCTGGACAAGAGGAATACCTATGTGAGAATGCTGTTCATCGACTACAGCTCGGCATTCAACACCATAGTACCCTCCAAGCTCGTCATCAAGCTCGAGACCCTGGGTCTCGACCCTGCCCTGTGCAACTGGGTACTGGACTTCCTGAAGGCCGCGCCCAGGTGGTGAGGGTAGGCACAACATCTCCACCCCGCTGATCCTCAACACTGGGGCCCCACAAGGGTGCGTTCTGAGCCCTCTCCTGTACTCCCTGTTCACCCACGACTGCGTGGCCACGCACGCCTCCAACTCAATCATCAAGTTTGCGGACGACACAACAGTGGTAGGCTTGATTACCAACAACGACGAGACGGCCTACAGGGAGGAGGTGAGGGCCCTCGGAGTGTGGTGTCAGGAAAATAACCTCACACTCAACGTCAACAAAACTAAGGAGATGATTGTGGACTTCAGGAAACAGCAGAAGAAACACCCCCGGGCGGCAGCGTAGCCTAGTGGTTAGAGCGTTGGACTAGTAACCGGAAGGTTGTGAGTTCAAACCCCCGAGCTGACAAGGTACAAATCTGTTGTTCTGCCCCTGAACAGGCAGTTAACCCACTGTTCCCAGGTCATCATTGAAAATAAGAATATGTTCTTAACTGACTTGCCTGGTTAAATAAAGGTAAAATATATATTTTTTAAATTAAACATCGATGGAACAGTAGTGGAGAGGGTAGCAAGTTTTAAGTTCCTCGGCATACACATCACAGACAAACTGAATTGGTCCACTCACACAGACAGCATCGTGAAGAAGGCGCAGCAGCGCCTCTTCAACCTCAGGAGGCTGAAGAAATTTGGCTTGTCACCAAAAGCACTCACAAACTTCTACAGATGCACAATCGAGAGCATCCTGGCGGGCTGTATCACCGCCTGGTACGGCAACTGCTCTGCCCACAACCGTAAGGCTCTCCAGAGGGTAGTGAGGTCTGCACAACGCATCACCGGGGGCAAACTTCCTGCCCTCCAGGACACCTACACCACCCGATGTTACAGGAAGGCCATAAAGATCATCAAGGACAACAACCACCCGAGCCACTGCCTGTTCACCCCGCTATCATCCAGAAGGCGAGGTCAGTACAGGTGCATCAAAGCTGGGACCGAGAGACTGAAAAACAACTTCTATCTAAAGGCCATCAGACTGTTAAACAGCCACCACTAACATTGAGTGGCTGCTGCCAACACACTGACACTGACACTGACTCAACTCCAGCCACATTAATAATGTGAATTGATGGGAAATGATGTAAAATATATCACTAGCCACTTTAAACAATGCTACCTTATATAATGTTACATACCCTACATTATTCATCTCATATGCATACGTATATACTGTACTCTATATCATCTACTGCATCCTTATGTAATACATGTATCACTAGCCACTTTAACTATGCCACTTTGTTTATATACTCATCTCATATGTATATACTGTACTCGATACCATCTACTGTATCTTGCCTATGCTGCTCTGTACCATCACTCATTCATATATCTTTATGTACATATTCTTTATCCCCTTACACTGTGTATAAGACAGTAGTTTTGGAATTGTTAGTTAGATTACTTGTTGGTTATTACTGCATTGTCGGAACTAGAAGCACAAGCATTTCGCTACACTCGCATTAACATCTGCTAACCATGTGTATGTGACAAATAACATTTGATTTGATTTGATTTGATTTGATGAGTGTCCTGGAGTGAGCAGGTCATTAACCCTTAATCCTATCCCCTCTAGCCACATGGGGTCCACTCCATCCTCATTTCTCACTGAACACACCCACTGTTGTCTCCCTGCACTCACACATATATCACACATGTGCCTTTAACAATCCCTCAATTTCAGCTTGCAGCGTTCGAGGGTAGAGAGAAAGAGATAAGTGATACAGTAAGAAATGTCATCTAGCCAGGTTTAGAAGACCTGGGGGGAGTGATTGACATTAAAATAATTCCTGTAGAATTCAGGTTGGGTAATTTTAGAGCTCTAAGAATGACTGTTCTTCACTATAATTAACTGACTTGCTCCTCCATGGCAGGGCAGTGTATTGCTAGACTGCATGTTTTATTGCCACTCTTCCCTCTGTATTCCTTTTTTATTGAGTCTCAAAGGTCAAGTTGTCTTGCGGTTGTGAAGTGTTTGAGGGATGGTTCCATAGGATATACAATGGGAGGAGAAGACAGAGTGGCTCCTGTGGATAGAGTCAGAGTGGGGAGCGACGAAGGCTCAGTTGTTTCCAACCTTAATCACTTTTAGAGACTGGTGTGGGTCCAGGGGAGTGAGATGCGGGTTGTAATGTGTGGATGTGTGGTCACAACCTTAGCCCCCCAGGGTAGATTCGTCTCAGCTCTTAGACCCAGTGAGGAGCTCCCAACTCCCAGTCTAGCTAATGACTGACTGTGGCCTTGGCCAGGCTAGGGGACCACTTATCTAGCCCCTAGCCTCCCCCAACAGAAGGGAATGTCTTTTTAACAACATCCCAGTCAAGCACATTACTTGGCTGTATTGATAGACAATGCCCACTCAAGCCGAATTGGCCCCTCATTCATTTCCTGTCCAAACATTTACATTGTCTTGTAAATCATGTGCTAAATCCCAACAACAAGATCCTTTCATTCCACCTGGCTGCTGCCGGGATTGTTTCCGTTGTCTAGGATCAGCATCCTCTGAAAACAGCCTTCTCGAAATCTCAATCCTGCCTTGGATTTATGATGCCATTCATTCCCATTCAGGCCAATAACATCCAGGGCTCCGACCATTCATTCTGCTGTTTCACATGCCATTAACATTGAAAGGGTGAGAGAGTCCTTTCAAGTTCTAAGAATGTGTTTGTATGTGTGTATGCATGGTTTTGTTTGATTGTGCTCACAGATGTAGTGTGTGTGTGTGTGTGTCTGTGTGTGTGTGTGTGTGTGTGTGTGTGTGTGTGTGTGTGTGTGTGTGTGTGTGTGTGTGTGTGTGTGTGTGTGTGTGTGTGTGTGTGTGTGTGTGTGTGTGTGTGTGTGTGTGTGTGTGTGTGTGTGCATGATGGGGGTTCTGTAAGTGGGATATGCACTCCTGAGTGGGCTATGGTCCCATGCTGCTCTGTAAATGGCTTGGTGCTCAGTGCAGCTCATGCTGTCTCCCCTCACAGTGTGACAGAGAGTTCACATCTAGGCCGCCACTGTCAGGGGCGTAATTAAGATCTAAAATAAATGTAGTTCATGCTGATACACGCACACAGTTCTGTATTATAGCACTCTGCTATTGCCAGCACTCAGGATTACTCTGTATGATGGTGTCAAGCAAATAAATAGTGCCATGAAAATGACTGTAGCGTTAGTGTGTGAAATTTGAAAAGCATTTGAGGATTTGGCAGGCCTGAATGAGACTGTTCTTTCTATAGACTCTGCACACACACACACACACACACACACACACACACACACACACACACACACACACACACACACACACACACACACACACACACACACACACACACACACACACACACACACACACACACACACACACACACACGCACACATTATCAGACTACTTTGCAGTCTTATTGAACTTCATTTCTCTCCCTTACTTAGTATCCTGCACCCTGTGCCTCTGTTCTCCTCTCAGTGTGAAATGCACAGTGGGCAGAAATGCACCAGCAGGGGGTTTGACCGAGCTCCAGGCGTTTGCTCTTACTGTGCGTGTGGACAGCCCACATGCTCAACTATAGGGGCCGTAACATTGAAAAGGGCTTCTTTACACGTATCAGAATTCATAGCATTTTCCAACCATGTTTAGGAGTGAGTTTCAAATAGACTGTGTGTGGCACTACTGCTACCGTCAGTGGACATTTTGAGAGCGAGTGGTTGTAGACATCTCGCTCACACACAAGGCCACACACAAGCACATAAACACACATACATTCCTCTCCCACATACCTGAGTAAATGACAGTGTTCAGCTGTTCATTTAATTGCAGTTTATACAGCCTGAGAAGACTGCCAGGCACTCTCTCTTGCCCTATTTGTCACTACAAAGAGCCTGAATGTGTGACTGTGTGTGTATGTCTGGAAGGCATGGGAAACACAGACTACGAAGTAGTGGGTGACTTGACATTGTCCCGGTTGACTTTGAAGTTTCTGGTATGGAGAGGACAGAATCAATTTGTTACGTCTTTATATAACTATATATCCCATCAGGGGGATTTGATTTGCATCCCCTGGGTGAGATGAGGCATACATGGAGTACGTGGTCAGTTGAAAAGTATAGTAACCAACAGATCTGATGAATGTTTCTTTCAACACATGTGATTACCCATAAACACTGCTCTGCTCCTGCACACCCTTAGATGTTCTGCTGAATCCCAATTTTCCGGATCTCATTATAAACTTGGCCAGGGAAGAGAGAGAGAGGGGAATAGAGAGAGAGATAGAGAGAGAGGGGGATGAAGAAAGGTTCTACATTCTGGTTTCTCTGAGAGAGCCATAAGGCATCTCTCCTCCAATCTCCTCCGCTTAACGTCCGGAGCAGAGTGGAGCGTCCTCTCTCTCTCTCAGATGTCCAATGGACTTTGTCACAGCCAACTTGATCCTGTCCATCCCATCCTTTCCCGGGTTCCAGCGCAGTGTTCCGTGCCAGCACTGTACTCTTCCCCTGCATACCGTCCTGTTTTTCCCTGTTAGTTTCCATCCCAGATCCCAGCCAGAGACGTTCCGCAAATACTCCCAGACGAATGAGGTCATTAAGTATAGGGTACGGGGGTCTCCCCCAGCCTGAACATTGACATCATACTTAAACCTTCTCAGGAGACAGACAAGCTGACCTAATTCAAGACCGCAACCCATTAGTCTCAACTCTATTAAAGAATCTGAAGTAGAATCAGAGCAAAAACACCAAACCATCCCAATATAAATCTCTTGTTTTCCCTCTCTCTCTCATCTGTTTCGTGTTTGTTCTTTTAAATAACCGTCTGTGTTGAATTAGCTGTAGAGACGGTAGACCTCTCTCTCCAAATGAGAGATGTTGTTAAAGGCATAGAGCAGCAACTACGGACCAGCAAGCTCCAAATCCCTGTCAGAGTGTGAACAGTAATCCTGGGCCTAGCCTGCGGATCACATCAATGCAGCTAACAGACTTTTATGGACAAATGTGATTGTTTCAACAAGCAGTCCCTCTGCTCTATAGCCCCCCCTAACGCCTCCCTCATATCTGCCTGCTCTCATTGGGCCTGGCAGGTTTTCTACCAGGTGCAGTCATAGTGACACATAAAGATGTACCTTGTGTGTAATGTATGTGCCTATATACATGTAAAAATGCCAAAATAAAGGAAACACTTGATTCAATGAGGGACACTGTAACGGTCATCGTTGCATGAAGAAGTGGACCAAAGCGCAGCGTGGTAAGTGTTCATGATTTATGAATAGAACTGAACACTGAATAACAAAACAACAAAGAGAATGAACTAAACCGAAACAGTCCTGTCTGGTGCAGAAACAAAAACAGAAAACAACTACCCACAAACACAGGTGGGAAAAAGCTACCTAAGTATGGTTCCCAATCAGAGACAACGATAGACAGCTGCCTCTGATTGAGAACCACACCCGGCCAAACACACATACAAACATAGAACACAAAACATAGAATGCCCACCCCAACTCACGCCCTAACCAAACCAAAATAGAGACATAAAAAGGATCTAAGGTCAGGGTGTGACAGTACCCCCCCCAAAGGTACGGACTCCGGCCGCAGAACTTCAACCTATAGGGGAGGGTCTGGGTGGGAATCTATCTGCGGTGGCAGCTCTGGAGCGCGACGTGGACCCTTGGCGCCGGCCCCGGACTGGGGACCCAGGACAGGAGGGCGACTCTGACTGTGGCAGCTCCGGACAGGAGGGGGACTCTGGCAGCTCCGGACAGGAGGGAGACTCTGGCAGCTCCGGACAGGAGGGAGACTCTGGCAGCTCCGGACAGGACACAGGCACAGGACTCACCAGGCTGAGGAGACCTACTGGAGGCCTGGTCCGTGAAGGAGGCACAGGATAGACCGGGCTGTGGGGGAGCACTGGAGATCTGGTGAGCAGGGCTGGCACCATCCGTCCTGGCTGGATCCTCACCCTAGCCCGGCAGGTGCGGGAAGCTGGAATGTAGCGCACCGGGCTAAGAACGCGTACTGGAGATCTGTAGCGCCAAGCTGGCAGCAGACGTGCAGGGCTGGGGAGGCGCACAGGAGGCCTGGTGCGTGAGGCTGGCACAGTCTTCACCAGATGGCTAGCACGGACCTCAGGATGAGTATGGAGAGCTGACTCAGGTGACATCAAATCGAGGACACGCTCCGTCGGGCGGATGTCGTGCCTCATGCACCAACACAACAACTCTCTCATTACTCTCTCCTCCAATCTCCCCATCAACTCCTTCACTGTCTCTGCTTTGCTTCCATCGCTCACCTCCAATTTCACCCTGACTGGCTCTGGATCCATCCTTGGCTCAGTGCTGCCCCCTCAAGGTGAAAGCTGACTGGGGTACTGCAGGCTGCCACTAGCAACTAAGTTATCCTTATAACTTCTTCTGTGTTACAAGGCCATACATCTGGTGAATTAGAAGCAATTATTGGCACCAAGATTTTTATTTACACAAAGTTTGCCATTTTTCCATTCATTATAATGGGGATCCTGTTTCCTGCTAACAATGCCTGCAGGATCGTGGTTGGCCTTGAACGTCTGTGGCTTCACTGAGACGGGGCAATCGTACCCCCCTGGTGCTTCCACACAGGTGTGGTTCCTAAATTAATTAAGTAATTAACATCCCATCATGCTTAAGGTTATGTATAAAAATGCCCAGTTGCCCATTATTTTGGCTACCATGGCTAAAAGTGACTTTGAAAGAGGAGTCTCAAAAGAGCATAGTGTGTGTGTGTGTGTGTGTGTGTGTGTGTGTGTGTGTGTGTGTGTGTGTGTGTGTGTGTGTGTGTGTGTGTGTGTGTGTGTGTGTGTGTGTGTGTGTGTGTGTCTGTTCTGGCGGCTCGTGATGACCCAATGCTCTTAAGACACTTTATGTTGGTGTTTCCTTTATTTTGGCAGTTACCTGTATGTTGCATGTGAGTGCTGAGTGCAGAGTGCTATGTGTGTTGTCTCTGTGTATGTCCACTGTTATGATAGATAGTGTGAAGACCCTTGAGGTTCCTTGTAATCCGTTTTCAAGAATCAATTTCCCCCCTATTCCTGTCTATGCCATTTGGCCAAAGGGATGAGAGGGGAGGATGCACATATTAGATTACTCTTCCATTTACCACACTATGAACCCACCGGACAGACTCATACATAGGTAATCCCAGACGTACCCCAGGCGCAGATTTACTTTACCCGCTACATCAGTTCTGATTGGCCAGGACTCTCCACTTGATGCGGTGATGTCATTTAAGGCATCACCGATACCAGGGGGTGACATAGTGACCAAAGCATTCTACACTGTCCATGTCACCAACCGCAACTCAAGTACCTGGGTGTTTGGGGAACCAGCGAGTAGACAATTATTCACATTGTTTAAGGAGTGCTTGTAGTGGGCCTGGTGTGTGAAGCTGGGCCAGAAACTGTAACCCGACGCGACACCTCTTCACACTACTGCCTGTGGAACTGCTTTATCTCCACTCATTTCCTGTGTGTGTGTGTGTGTGTGTGTGTGATAATGTGGTCTCCTACCTGTAGAGTGGTTATTTTACATTGAGAGATTGCAGCCATTGTAATCCCAAGTGCCATGCTTGGATCTGCGGTTGATATCGCATCTCTTTAAGTGGTGTGTTTGCATCACCACGCTCATGGCACTCTGTTTGGCAAGCTGAGACACAGGAACGTAAAGGAGATACTTTGGGTTCAGGGCCACCAACAGATTCATGAAACCACACTTGATCTCAGCAATGTAATACTCGACATATGCTCAGACAGTCACTGCATAGTCTTTGATGTTTTAATAAAGAGGTTGATGTCTGTTCTGTTTTCATTAATTAATTTGTATGCGTTCATACAGTATCTGGGTGGAACTATGCTTATCAAGGTGTGTTGGATATCTGTATAATACTATGGTCTCTTGCTTGCTCTCACACTCTCTTTGTCTCTTCCTGGAAAGAGAACCCAGGGCAGTTCTGAAAAGACAGAGGAGATTCACCTCTCCCGTCTTCCTTCCTTCACTCTCTCCTCCCATCCTCCTTCATATTCCCCTCGTCCTCCCCTCCACACCAAAGCTGATTCTCATCACTACAGCAGAAGAGCCTCAGAGATTATTGACAGTCGTAAGAAGGAAGTGTATGTCTGGCAGAGGTGTTTACAAATAAACATTGGTGTATGTGTGTGTTCACAAGGTGCATGCAGTGTGGATGCATACCTGTTATGGTCTGTGTGTATGCATGCGGTGTTTGTGTGTGCGGTGTGTGTGTGTGTGTGTATGTGTGTGTGTTTTGGTCTGTGTGTATGCATTAATTTCGGTGTGCGAGTGTGCATTTGTATGTGTGTGTGTGTGTTTATGTGTGAGATTGCGTGCTGGCTTTCGGCTGGCTCTTTGCAGATAAGGCTTGGTCTTCCTCAAGCCCACCTGTGGTGGGGTGATACTACAGCCCAGTAACACCAGCCAGCTCAGGGAGCTTCTACACCCCTCAGGCACAAACCCAACATAATTAAAACAAGCAACACAACAAGCGTGCAGAGAACAGGGAACTGGGTAAACTGGCGGTCGTTCTCCACTCCATTTATTACCCTTCTGAATATGTCTGCACAGGCTGTTTATTGAAATTCAAATTAAATATGTATGATCTTTCCCTGCGGCTAGGTTGGTGGTTTTCTGTATTTTTCACCATGGAGTTGTTTGTATACACATGTGTTTGTGGTTTTGTGCATTCATTTTAAATGCTTGATCGAGCCCTCTCACCTGCCTTAGAAAACACCCCATAATTATGTTTTGTATGGTTTCATTATAGCGAGACTTAATTAGATCATTGTTCTCAGGATGACCAGGCATGTAGCTTCTCTGTCCTGGTGGGTTTTCAGTGTTATCCATGGGACAGAGTAATGAGCACTACTGGAAAAGGAAATGTAGGAGTAGTGTACCACCTGGCCCTCTGTCCCTTCTTACTTCCCGAACGCTCTGCTGATGAAATGGAGAGTATAGACGTTATCGATCTTCCCATAGATCCGTTTCCCTCTACCTGCAACCTAAAGGGGGATGTGGGGTGCAATGGTCCTGTGTGTGTGTGTGTGTGTGTGTGTGTGTGCGTGTGTGTGTGTGTGCGTGCGTGTGAGTGCACATGCGCAAGTGCATATGTGCATGTGATTCAGGGTGAGTCTGACTGGAAGCAGCAGTTGATCATTCGGAGTGCCCTCTTTCAGTGACATTCCCAGCAGCACCTTGCCATCAAGGTCTGTGTCTAGAATTCTGTTGAGCCAGTGGAATGGCATACCTACTGCACTGAAGTCATAGCATCACTGAATGTACAGTATATCATTTCTTATTTGTAATGTAGCAAATCCGTAGTCATTTCCAGAGGAAGACAAAAGAGCACACGCATCCAACAGACATACAATGTGTGAGGTATTTATGTGGCTGCCTATTTGTGGTTTAAAGGAATCAGTAGGACGACAGCACTGTGACTGCTCCTCCCCCCACAGTCTCTGTGCTACAGTACAGTAACGTGTTGCAGCTTCTCTGGTGTAGGTCTGTGAGTTAGGGCTCTGTATCTGCTCTACTGCATCATCTCCCCATTAAAGCATTATAAAACATGCATTATAAAACATGAACTCCCCAGTCAGACCCACTGCGGGCCCTGTAAGTCAGCACTGTGAACCACTGTGCTCCCGGCCACATGAAAGAGCAGCCAAATCACACCCCTGTGTTCCCAACAGGCAGTAAAACAGGTAATATACTGTACCACCCACAAATGGCTGCGATTACTGGACAGTATTACCTGTCCTCTCTCTCTGTCTCTCTGTCTCTCTCTCTCTCTCTCTCTCTCTCTCTCTCTCTCTCTCTCTCTCTCTCTCTCTCTCTCTCTCTCTCTCTCTCTCAGAGTATCACACACAGACAAGCATAGTTAAGCACTTAAACCTTTTTATGCCAAAGTGGATCCATTCAAATAGTAAGGGTAGCTACAGTAGAGCCAGTACAAATGTCCTTTATTAGTTGTAACAGGGAAGAAGACGAGTTAAATCTGGAGAGATGGTGGAACGGAAGGATAGAAGGACAGAGGGATGGATGGAGGGAGGCAGTAACATGGAGCTCATTAATAAGGAGCCTTTGTCTAATATCCCCTGAGGGAGGGGGGGGACTCAGGAGGCCAGGACACTGTGGAATGAGTGACAGGTAAACAGAGTAGGAGGAGACTGTGTGATTGTTAGTGTTTGTATAGATGGAGGGTTTGGCCCATATCTCCAGATTTTCCGTAATGACTTCAAGGAGAGGCTCTACTCGCAAACACACAAGGACGCAGTTGCACATGCCAGCACTCTTGATTTGGAGAAGATAATTACTCAACATTAAGACCAGGTGTTTTAGCTTACACCCATTTGAATGATCTACAATGTGCACGCACACATGTACGCACACCACACACCCACACACATCTTCTCCTACTCCATTGTCATAAATAATATTCTGAGAGCTGTAGGCTGCCTGCGTGCTGCCTGCTGCCTGCCCGCTAACTGCCTGCCCGCTCGCTGCCTGCCTGACTGCCTGCCTGCCTGCCCGCTGCCAGCCTGCCTGCTACCTGGCTGCCTGCCTGCTACCTGGCTGCCTGCCTGCCCGCTGCCTGCCTGCCTGCCTGCTACCTGGCTGCCTGCCTGCCTGCTATCTGGCTGCCTGCTTGCCTGCTACCTGGCTGCCTGCCTGCCCGCTGCCTGCCTGCCTGCTGCCTGCCTGCCCACTACCTGCCTGCTACCTGGCTGCCTGCTACCTGGCTGCCTGCCTGCCCGCCCGCTGCCTGCCTGCCCGCTACCTGCCTGCCTGCCTACCTGCCTGCCTGCCCGCTGCCTGCCTGCCTGCCTGCTACCTGGCTGCCTGCCTGCCCGCTGCCTGCCTGCCTGCCCGCTGCCTGTCTGCCTGCCTGCTGCCTGCCTGCCTGCCCGCTACCTGCCTGCCTGCCTGCCCGCTGCCTGCCTGCCTGCCTGCCTGCCTGCCCGCTGCCTGCCTGCCTGCCTGCCTGCCTGCCTGCCCGCTGCCTGCCTGCCTGCTGCCTGCCTGCCTGCCCGCTGCCTGCCTGCCTGCCTGCCCGCTGCCTGCCTGCCTGCCTGCCTGCCTGCCCCCTGCCTGCCTGCCTGCCTGCCTGCCTGCCCGCCTGCCTGCCTGCCTGCCTGCCTGCCTGCTGCCTGCCCGCTACCTGCCTGCCTGCCTGCCCCGCTGCCTGACTGCCCGCTGCCTGCCTGCCTGCTACCTGGCTGCCTGCCTGCCCACTACCTGCCTGCCCGCTACCTGCCTGCCTGCCTGCCCGCTGCATGCCTGCCTGCCCGCTGCCTGCCCAGCTCCCAATCTGCCATCTTCTGCAGCTTTGCACCACTTACCCAGCAGAATGTTAATGTATAATTCCTTAAAGAAATAGCCCCTGACTGCTGCCTGATAGATATCATTTTTTTGTTGAAATAATTTATTAGGGAGGGCTAAACCCCATGGCAGAACATGGAAACACTTCAAAGCCTTGTTTAATAAAACATACAGTGGACATAGCAGCTTTCTCTTCTTCTCCCTCTCAGAGAGTGTTACTGTGCCGACAGCAGGATCAAAGACTTCTGACAAATGGAAGTTGATTAACAGCTAGACCCGTCCGCTTCACAGGAGTGAATAGCCCTGAATTCCTTCAGCGGGGTTGTACATGTTTCAAAGTAAACCTCTCTCTCTCTCTTCTATCTCTCCCTGTCTCTGAGCTTTATGCATATCAACAGAGAGCGCGAGAGCCTTGGAAAATATTATAAAGCGTCCATATTGAAAATGAACAGCATTAGGTTTTACACCCTTATAATCAGTTTATAGCACAGAACATATAGATTTAGAAAAATGCTCATATCACACTCTCACAACTATAAACAACATTTTGTTTTTGCAGTGGAGATTTAAGGGAAGAATTGTTTATTAAGATATGCCAGCTGTGCTTACTGCTATGTATTGCCTCCTGGGGCTCTGGGCCCTTGAACAATAGAGAAACATTGTGTCTGCCACATGACAATGTGTGTTCATTAGAATGTCAGACAGGATAACAGTTGGTACATCCACCAGCACAGCTACGATATTGCCCTGTCTAATTACTGTGCTGCTGCTGCTGAAGTGAACAACTGCACTGTACTGCTGGATGTGTGCATTACAGACACGGTATGGCTTCCTGGGCTATTCATGCATTAGAGAGATGTGTAGCGTGTGTGTGTCTGTGTGTTTGTGTGTGGTGTGCATGTGCGTGTTTGAGTGAGTTTGTGAGGTAAATCACTTAATCTTAGTGGGTGCTTTGTTAATGTGTGTGTCTCTGTGTGCGTGATAAATATGGTCTCCACATAGTTTCTATTCCCCCAGACTCTAATAAGCTACTTTTTCTCATGCATGCTTCCTCAGAGGGCTACTATATTGTGTGTGTGTAAAAGGGGAGGGACAGACCCTGCCCTCTGGCCTATAGTTAAGGCTGAGGGTGAGGAATGCATTCATATGACAGAGTGATGTTTGGGTCATGGCTGCTGATTATATTGTGCTTAGGCCTTACAAATGTAAATAAGTATTTAACAGAGTGTGGCAAGTGAGACAAAAAAAGTGTTCAAATACTAGAATGACCTTAGTTCAACACCTATTCAGGATATGTTAGCCTGTTCGGGAGGTTGAAAGAGCTTTATTTCAGCCATAATCTGAGGAAGAAGAACTCTTTACTGCAAGATAGAGTAATTTATTATCTATTTATTTTTATTTTGAGAAACGTGAGGGGCATCCGGTCAGGGAAGGCTTCAGCGTACGTGCAATGTAAGTCTCATGTAATGTCTCCTCTCATCTCAGGATCTCGTCTGCGTCAGGATGACTCCCCTCCTCGGATCGTGGAGCACCCCTCTGACCTCATCGTGTCCAAGGGGGAGCCGGCCACCCTCAACTGCAAGGCGGAGGGGCGTCCCGCCCCCACGGTGGAGTGGTACAAGGACGGGGAGCGGGTGGAGACAGACCGGGACAACCCCCGTTCCCACCGCATGCTGCTGCCCAGCGGCTCCCTCTTCTTCCTGCGCATCGTCCATGGCCGACGCAGCAAGCCAGACGACGGCAGCTACGTGTGTGTGGCCCGTAACTACCTGGGCCAGGCCATTAGCCACAACGCCTCACTGGAAGTAGCCAGTAAGTAATGCTCTCTCTCTCTGGGTGGTGGTGGGTTAAAACCACCTCGGGCTGGGCTGGTTTATGACCTTAGTCTCAGGATATCACTTCTTTATTACACTGTGGTCGGTGTTCTTAATAATTACAGAACGCAGCCATTCATTAGATGTCTGAGCAGTACTGTGGATCCTGCCAGGTTAGGATGATCACAAAAAGGAGAATATCCAACCACAGCACCAAACCAGCCCAGTCAAGAGCCATGGACCAATATAGACTGTGAAGTCATGGTCTCATGGTGATGACAAGTGAGGTCTCTCTCTCTCTCTCTCTCTCTCTCTCTCTCTCTCTCTCTCTCTCTC
Source organism: Oncorhynchus keta (assembly GCF_023373465.1). Taxonomy (NCBI): domain Eukaryota; kingdom Metazoa; phylum Chordata; class Actinopteri; order Salmoniformes; family Salmonidae; genus Oncorhynchus; species Oncorhynchus keta. The sequence continues at coordinate 31,858,196 of NC_068432.1, forward strand.
TCTCTCTCTCTCTCTCTCTCTCTCTCTCTCTCTCTCTCTCTCTCTCTCTCTCTCTCTCTCTCTCTCTCTCTCTCTCTCTCTCTCTCTCTCTCTCTCTCTCTCTCTCTCTCTCTCTCTCTCTCTCTCTCTCTCTCTCTCTCTCTCTCTCTCTCTCTCTCTCTCTCTCTCTCTCAGGGGCTTTATTGGCATGGGAAACATGTGCTAACATTGCGAAGGCAAGTGAGGTAGATAATATACAAAAGTGAAATAAAAATTAACAGTAAACATACAGAAGTTTCAAAACAATACAGACATTACAAATGTCATATTATATATATATATATACAGTGTTGTAACAATGTACAAATGGTTATAGTACACAAGGGAAATAAATAAGCGTAAATATGGGTTGTATTTACAATGGTGTTTGTTCTTCACTCGTTGCCCTTTTCTTGTGGCAACAGATCACACATCTTGCTGCTGTGATGGCACACTGTGGAATTTCACCCAGTAGATATGGGAGTTTATCAAAATTGGATTCTTTGTGGATCTGTGTAATCTGAGGGAAATATGTCTCTCTAATATGGTCATACTTGGGCAGGAGGTTAGGAAGTGCAACTCAGTTTCCACCTCATTTTGTGTCTTCTCTTGAGAGCCACGTCTGCCTACGGCGGCCTTTCTCAATAGCAAGGCTATGCTCACTGAGTCTGTACATAGTCAAAGCTTTCCTTAAGTTTGGGTCAGTCACAGTGGTCAGGTATTCTGCCACTGTGTACTCTCGGTTTAAGGCCAAATAGCATTCTAGTTTGCTCTGTTTTTTGTTAATTCTTTCCAATGTGTCAACTCATTATCTTTTTGTTTACTCATGATTTGGTCTAATTGTGCTGTTGCCCTGGGGCTCTGTGGGGTCTGTTTGTGTTTGTGAATGGAGCCCCAGGACCAGCTTGCTTAGGGAACTCTTCTCCAGGTTCATCTCTCTGTAGGTGATGGCTTTGTTATGGAAGGTTGGGGAATGGCTTCCTTTTAGGTGGTTGTAGAATTAAACGTCTCATTTCTGGATTTTGATAATTAGTGGGTATCGGCCAAATTCTGCTCTGCATGCATTATTTGGTGTTCTACGTTGTACACTGAGGATATTTTTGCAGAATTCTGCATGCAGAGTCTCAATTTGGTGTTTGTCCAATTTTGTGAAGTCTTGGTTGGTGAGTGCCTACATGAGGGGTCTCTCTCTCTCTCTCTCTCTCTCTCTCTCTCTCTCTCTCTCTCTCTCTCTCTCTCTCTCTCTCTCTCTCTCTCTCTCTCTCTCTCTCTCTCACTCTCACTCTCACTCTCACTCTCACTCTCACTCTCACTCTCTCTCACTCTCACTCTCACTCTCTCTCACTCTCTAGTTCAGCTTTTGAACAGCATCTAAGATGACTACAGCCATGCCAGACACAAAACATACAGATAATATAAAGGCTCAGGCTGTATCTGAGCCTGCATACAGTTTACCTGAAGTCAGCTCAACAATACTAATTACTCTACTGGCCTCTTACTGGACCGTTGGAACTATCTGCAGAGTATGGCAGCCTGTCCTCGGTTGCAACACAATGTTACAAACTGCCTCTGGAAGCAACGTCAGCACAATAACTGTTCGTTGAGAGCTTCAAGAAATGGTTTTCCATGGTTGAGCAGCCGCACACATTCCTAAAATCACCATGCGCAATGCCATGTGTTGGTTGTAGTTGTGTAAAGCTCACCACCATTCTGACTCTGGAGTAGTGGAAACGCGTTTTCTGGAGTGGGGAATCACGCTTCACCATCTGGTAGTCTGATGGACAAATCTGGGTTTGGCGGATTTGAGGAGAACGCTACCTGCCCCAATGCATAGTGCAAACGGTAAAGTTTGGTAGAGGAGGAATAATGGTCTAGGGCTGTTTTTCATGGTTCGAGCTAGGCCCCTTAGTTCCAGTGAAAGGAAATGTTAACGCTACAGCATACAATTACATTCTAGACAATTCTGTGTTTCCAACTTTGTGGCAACAGTTTGCAGAAGGTCATTTCCTGTATCAGCATGACAATGCCCCCGTGCACAAAGCGAGATCCATACACAAATAGTTTATCAAGATCGTTGTGGAGGAACTTGACTGGCCTGCACAGAGCCCTGACCTCAACCACATCAAACACCTTTGGGATGAATTGCAACGCCGACTGTGAGCCAGGCCTAATCACCTAACATCAGTGTCCGACCTCACTACTTCTCTCATGTCTGAATGGAAGCAAGTCCCCACAGCATTGTCCCGACATCTAATGGAAAGCCTTCTCAGAAGAGTGGAGGCTGTTATAGCAGCATAGGGGGATCAACTCCATATTAATGCCCATGATTTTGGAATGAGATGTTTGACGAGCAGGTGTCCACAAACCTTTGGTTAGGAAGTGTATCGTCTGTCCATAGTAAATGTGAAATATAGTCTAGCAGTTTTTGGGTTATATAAGGATTTTCAATACAGTTTGATCCTCTGTCCTGTTCAAAACACCCTGTGAAACCCTAGGGAGAGAGAGCAGTAATCCTCCTGAGTGTATTTGTCCCGCCCTTTGCTATCACGGAAAACAGCCTTTTTAACCAACTACATTTTCAACATTAAAATAACAGCTCCATTTGGGCTTTTTCTCTATTAGTCCTTGCTAATGGGCCTGTAGTGGTAATCCTTGTTTCAACCAGTGCTGGCTGTCTGACAGGTAGGGAGGGCAGAGTCGGTCCCACGGTTTAGCATGGCTTTTCTGGAGCTACAAACACGGAAGGAGCAACTCCAACCGTCACTAAGTAAGTTATTGATGATGCATGCTGTGATAAACTATTTCCCAAGTTGGGATGAATAAAGTAATACTCTACACTCTACCTTTAAGGCCTTTGAAGAACAGGAGGGTATGGAATAACCATGCATATACCTCTCTATATATTTCATATTCTAGCTGCCTGGGGTGATGTAGTACTGTAACACTGTTTATTCATATGTAATCTTACAATGCTTTATAATCGGTGCAGTGTTTGGAAGGGGCCTGGTCTAGCTGTTGTTCAGTGTTTCCAGACAGTGTAGTTCAGGACTCCTTTTCGCTTAGTTTGTTGATGCACCAGCTTGTTTTGTGGTAAGTCTGCCAGACCAATTGTACAAACGCTCTCAGAGTTCTCTTACAGGTTTATTTGCCTCTTATTTTAACCTGTTAGAACTCTAGGGGCAGTATTTCATTTTTGGATAAAAAGACGTGCCCGTTTTTAGCGCGATATTTTGTCACGAAAAGATGCTCGACTATGCTTGGAATTGATAGTTTTGGAAAGAAGACACTCTGACGTTTCCAGAACTGTAAAGATTTTCACTGTGAGTGCCATAGAACAATATCTACAGGCAAAACCAAGATGTTTGAGTGACCAGGAAATCAACAGGATTTTTGAAGGCACGTTTTCAATGATCTCCTTATATGGCTGTGAATGGCAATCAACGGACACTTCCTATCGTTTCCCCAGGTGTCTGCAGCATTGTGACGTCTTTGTAGGCATATCATTGGAAGATTGGCCATAAGAGCCTACAATTACCAAGTGTCCCGCATGGTGTCTGCGTGGAAATTGGTGCGCAAAAGTCAGGTCCCAGCATGTTTTTTCCATCCGAATCAGAGAAGAATGCACGTGTCTAGGACTGGCATTTCAATGAAGAGATATATGACCAAACACCTTGAGGATTGATTCAAACAACGTTTTCCATGTTTCAGTCGATATTATGGAGTTAATTCGGAAAAAAGTTCGACGTTTAGGTGACTGAATTTTCGGTTAGTTTCTAGCCAAATGCATAGTAACAAACGGAACGTTGTGTCCTACACAAGCATCTTTCAGGAAAACTGGACATCTGCTATGTAACTGAGAGTCTCCTCATTGAAACATCTGAAGTTCTTCAAAGGTAAATTATTTTATTTGATCCCTTTGCTGGTTTTTGTGAATGTTGCCCAGACTAAATGCTAACGCTAAATGCTAAGCTAGCTATCACCACTCTTACACAAATTATTGATTTTCTCTGGTTCTAAAGCATATTTTGAAAATCTGAGACGACAGGATTGTTAAGAAAAGGATAAGCTTGAGGACAGGCATATTTATTTCATTTATTTTGCAATTTTCAGAAATCGCTAATGTTGCGTTATGGTAATGAGCTTGAGGCTGTAGTCACGATCCCGTATGCGGGATGGGGCGGCCTAAGAGGTTTTAAACTTGACCAATGAACCAACCTTCTTTTGTGCAGCTGAACAAACACATTATACAGTGAATGTGTCACAGCCATGTGAAGACAAACAACAAACTGGATGTGAGATAAGGTTCTCTGTTTGGTCTTGGGTGTTTTATTTCACCAGAGTATGTTTCTATCACACGCAACATGAACTCTCTCACACACGGGTGCTTATAAACATGGGTACCGACACACAACCACACTCCTACGCAAGCAGATTTACACTGCCTAATCACGCAGATTCACACGGTCTAATCACGCACATTCACACTATGTCTAATGTCCGTGTCCTCCTGTTGAGTAGAAGGAATGTGTTTTTCATCAGAGCTAATTTAGCACAACCAGAGCTTAATAGAAACATCAGTGAATCAAATTACACATTTACGCGTATAATTGACTTATCTTTGCCCGACCTGACCGCACCGAAAGGTGACCTGCTGTAGTTGCATGCAAACTTCCCTTATACACTGACCTACTTCTAGCTCTCTGTAGCCCCTGTCTTCTAGGCCTCTGCTCTCCCTCTGTCCGCTCACCCCCCCCTCCCCCTGTCCCCTCACCCCCTGTCCCCTCACCCCCTGTCCCTTCATCCCTCGGGACCCCCCACAACTCTCATCTTCTCTCTAGTTTAGCCTACACCTCTAACATGAAGCCTTAAATAGAGCCTGCACCCTACTCTCTGTCTCTCTCTTCTAACCCTTTGCCAAGTTCCACTGAAGATACTTTGTTTACTTGCCAGACTATTTGTCTTTCATTAACTTTATTACAAGGAGCTTCCCTTGCTTCCCTTCAGTCAGTCCCCTGATGTATTTAGCTCTCTGCTTCCTGTGTGGTCCTCTCACAGTCAAGGGAAAAGGAGAACACGCTACCCCCCTTCCTTCTAATTATTCTTCCACCCAACCCGGTTTTACAATTTTATCTGTTTTGTACAGTTGTGTAAACCACTCTTCTCAGTAGTGGGTATAATCAGTTGCAGGGTGAGGTAATTTAAGTTATGCTCACATGCCGTGTCTCAGCATGTGTCCTGGGCCTCTCAGGGCTGAGCATGTCCTCGCTGTCCAAGAACCACCTCATATCCATGACCATGCGGCCTTCCACCACCTGAGTCTTAGTGAGGGGTCAATGATAGGTTGGGACTGTCAGAGAGCTCAAGGGTACGGTTTTTGAGATGTGACAAATGCATAATTTCAATGTCTGCTTCAGATCCCTGTAGTAAAATAATACTCCAAAAAGGTTGGTGAACTGTTACTATACGACCCGACCCACCTACTGCACCATCCATAATAGATGTGTTTATGTGTGTTTGAGTATCTAGTAGTGCTGTAGTTTAGACTAAGGGTTACTGTGAACCTAACTGATACCAGTGTATTTCTGCTGAGTCTGCCCAGTGTGAGGGATAAGACTGTGGTTCTGCCAATTAGGCACGCTTTCACCCCATTGTCCCCCCATGAGGACTCTGTCTGCCTGCACGGACAAAATACACATCAACCAATTCTTGGTGAACCTTTAAGGGAGGGGAGGGGTGCTGGAGGTGACAAAAGCACTGGTTTTGGCAGTAGGCAGGAAAGACAACAGGGACAGAGGGAAGAGAGGGAAGCACTCAAAGCAGCGTACCTCTACTTCCTGTTGACAGGGATTAACGACAATTGGCATGCTCTCACATTCTGTCCCTGCCACAGTCACACTTTGTATCCATCTATCACCCAGCTACAGTACTTCATGTGTCCACTCCACTGACTCACTCTAAGGAGATCTACTGTGCTGCCTAACAGCAAACCTTTCTTTCTTTCTTTCTTCATTCTCTCTGTTCTGACCTGGCAAGTTTCTTTTGGGATGTTGAGGACAAGTTTGTAGAGGCTAACTTGACTTATGTCCTACTGATTCAACTCAAAGGGTTCGCAGTGACGCAGGAGTTGTCCCCCATATATATATATATATATATATATATATATATACATACATATGCAAACGCAGTACCAGTCAAGAGATTGGACACACCTAGTCATTCTATCAGAACTCAGGATTAGACCCAGATGCAGACAGCTAGGGTCACAGATGCTTGTTGGGGCAGGCAAAATACAGGTCAAAGGCAGGCAGAGGTCCGTAATCCATGGCAGAGTCAATAAGGTACAGAACAGTAGGCAGGCTCGGGGTCAGGACAGGGAGAGGTTCGTAAATGGGTCAGAGTCAGGCAGGTACAGAATGGCAGGCAGGCTCGGGGCCAGGGCAGGCAGAATGGTCAGAACCGGGGAAACAGAACTTGAGAACGCAGAGAAATGGGAAAATATGCTGACAAGACGAACTGGCAACAAACAGAGAACACAGGTATAAATACACTGGGGATAATGAGAAAGATGGGCGACACCTGGAGGAGGGTGGAGACAAGCACAAAGACAGGTGAAACAGATCAGGGTGTGACACATTCAAGCGTTTTTCTTTATTTTTACATTTTAGAATAATATTGAAGACATCCAAACAATGAAATAACACATATGGAATCATGTAATAAGCAAAAGAATGTTAAACATATCAAAATATATTTTATAATTTAAATTCATCAAAGTAGCCACCCTTTGCCTTGATGACAGCTTTACATTCTCTCAACCAGCTTCATGAGGTAGTCACCTGTAATGCCTTTCCAACAGTCTTGAAGAAGTTCCCACATATGTAGAGCACTTGTTGGCCACTTTTTCTTCACTCTGCGATCCAACTCATCCCAAACCATCTCAACTGGGTTCAGGTCGGGTGATTGTGGAGGCCAGGTCATCTGATGCAGCACTACATCACTTTCCTTCTTGGTCAAATAGCCCTTATACAGCCTAGAGGTGTGTTTTGGGTCATTGTACTGTTGAAGAACAAATACTAGTCCCACTAAGCACAAAACTGATGGGATGGCGTATCGCTGCAGAATGCTATGGTAGCCATGCTGGTTAACTGGGCCTTGAATTCTAAATACATCACTGACAGTGTCACCAGCAAAGTACCATCACACCTTTTCCTCCATGCTTCACGGTGGGACCCACACATGCGGAGATCATCCGTTCACCTACTCTGCGTTTCACAAAGACACGGCGGTTGGAAAAAATCTAAAATCTCAAATTTGGACTTATCAGACCAAAGGACAGATTTTCATCGGTCTAATGTCCATTGCTCGTGTTTCTTGGCCGAAGCAAATCTTTTCTTCTTATTGGTGTCCTTTAGTATTGGTTTCTTTTCAGCAATTGGACCATGAAGGCCTGATTCACACAGTCTCCTCTGAACAGTTGATTTTGAGATGTGTCTGTTACTTGAACTCTGTGAGGCGCAATCTGAGGGCCAGTTAATTGCCGATTTGTGAGGCTGGTAACTCTCATGACCTTATCCTCTGCAGCAGAGGTAACTCTGGGTCCTCCTTTCCTGTGTCCTCATGAGAGCCAGTTTCATCATAGCTCATGGTGGTTTTTTCAACTGCACTTATAGAAACTTTCTTGAAACTTTCTGTCGTTTCTCTTTGCTATTTCAGCTGTTCTTGCCATAATATGGACTTGGTCTTTTACCAAATAGGAAGATAATATCTTCTGTGTACCACCCCTACTTGTCACAACAAAACTGACTGGCTCAAATGCATTAAGAAGGAAAGAAATTCCACAAGTTAACTTTTAACAATGCACACCTGTTAATTGAAATGCATTCCAGGTGACATTCTCATGAAGCTGGTTGAGAGAATTCCAAGAGTGTACAAATCTGTCATCAAGGCAAAGGGTGGCTACTTTGAAGATTCTCAAGTATAAAATATATTTGGATTTGTTTAACACATTTTTGGTTACTACATGATTCCTTATGTATTCTTTCCGTTTTGATGTCTTCACTACAATGTAGAAAAGAGTAAAACATAAAGAACCATCCTGGAATGAGTATGTGTGTCCAAACTTTTGACTGGTACTGTATATATTCTCCTTTATTATTTCCCCGTAACCCTACCACCCCTCCCTTAATTGGAATAAACTAGTGGTCAACACTTAGACTTCTACTTCCAGCTTATACATACTATATACATTTTAAGGACATGTATTTTACATTAGTTATCTTTTGTTTGTTTTTAGTCCCATCAGTTTTGTTTTCTATTCGCCATGTATTTTCAACTGTGCTGTTTCACAAAAGTTCTGAACCTTTCTATTCTCATAGTTTCTACAGACTGTAATAATTATTATATTATATTATAATTATTATATTATTGATAGATTTACTATGAGGTTTCAGATCACCCAGCAGTACTATTTGCAGAGTTCAGGTAAACTCCAGGTAAATGTTGCAATTCTTCAACCATTCCTGAACCTGCGACCAAAAACAAGTAACATAATATAACAAAACATAATATGAACAGTATCCTCCATATATATATATATTATTTTATTTTATTAATGGACAAAAAATGTGCTTTTCTTTCAAAAACAAGAAAATGTCTAAGTGAACCCAAACCTTTGAACGGTAGTGTATATATAACATTCTATTTGTTGCAAGAATTTTGTATAATCATTTCAATTGAAAGTTATATCATAGCAGCCACAATCTTTTTGCTATATAAAAGCTGATCCACGCCGTGACATTACATTATTTTTGTCTGCTAAATGAACTAGTGTAGCCCACAGCCATAGTGTATAGCCAGATCAGGGCCTAACATAAGGACAACTCAGAGTATGCTATTATGTTCTTCTGTAATTGACTACATTTTCTTCATATCATGTTTCTTTAGATCTGTCTAAAATAAATCATGGATTTTTTTGTAATACTAAATTGAATTCAATGTTTTTACATGTAGATGTTCCAAAGATCTGCATCAGTGGCTTGTAGGCTATTGGTTGAAGCCAGGAGATGCGTTTATGTTAATTAAGGGTCAATTACCGTGAGACCGGCAGTTATTTACTTGATAATCACCAGCTGATAAGATTTCATGACCGCCACAGCCCCGAGGGGTAGCTCAGACACAGAGCAGGCAGAGGGGATTATGGGTAATGGTAACGGGGATAGAGAGTGGAGGATGGAGGGAGATGTGAGGTGACCAGTGATGATGTGTGTTGGTCAGAAGTTTGACCTGCTCAGAGATAATTCCTTTCATTGCTCTGGCCTTTCCCCCACTTTCCACTGGCTGACTTTAGAGAAGGCAAAGTCACCGTCTTTTGATCACATCTTCATGTTAATGTATGAGCTCATGGTGTGGATGAAAGAGCTCTCTGTAGAATAGCCCAGCGGGAGTGGCTCTTTGTGTTAGTGCCTACTGCCTGCTGCTGCTGCTCCCCCATACTGGGGAGAGAGACTCCTATAGGGTTATAGTTTTTTTATTTATTTTACCTTTATTTAACCAGGCAAGTCAGTTAAGAACAAATTCTTATTTTCAATGACGGCCTAGGAACAGCGGGTTAACTGCCTGTTCAGGGGCAGAACGACAGATTTGTACCTTGTCAGCTCGGGGGTTTGAACTTGCAACCTTCCGGTTACTAGTCCAACGCTCTAACCACTAGGCTACCCTGCCGCCCCACAGTACAGAGCATCAAAAACACTTAGTCTGTCTGTGTGTGCATTGTGTGTGTGGTGACACTAACAGCATTGGAAATGTGTAAGCGTGGTTAAAGCCAGCCTATGAGAGAGAGCGAGAAATACAACCCATATTTATGTTTTTTTTATTTTCCCTTTTGTACTTTAACTATTTGCACATCACTACAACACTGTATATAGACATAATATGACATTTGAAATGTCTTTATTATTCTGGAACTTCTGTGAGTTGTAATGTTTACTGTTAATTTTTGTTTATTATCTATTTCTATTATCTATTTCACTTGCTTTGGCAATGTTAATTAACATATGTCTCCCATGCCAATAAAGCCCTTGAATTGAATTGAGAGGGAGATAAGTGACAGAGATGTAGAGAAACAGATGAAGAAGTGTGGGCTCCGCTCTCTGTCCTTCATGGTGAAGAAGTGAGACTTGTTCTTTTGGGGATGGAGAGCTGAAGTGACAGAGCAGAGACAGTGACAGATGTAGTGTGTACTGGAGCCTGAAGCATGACTGAGGGGCCGGGATATCGCCCGGTAAGCAGAAACACACATGTACACTCAAAACACACACACGCGCAGTCCAGCAGAGCCATGCTGTAGCTGAAGGAAGGGAAAACAAGATGTATAACCTAGTTCCCATTCAATAAATGTCAGGCAGGACACTCAACATATTTCTCTGCCTGCAGGGAGCCTAGAGGACCCTAGGAAATGAGCATGGGTTCTATTGACCTCAGAGAGTTGATTCAATCATGGAGCTCTTTATTGAGGTGAAGGGAAAGTCATGGACAGTGTACACTTAAGGTTATTGGGTAGTAGAGTCCGTTTTAGGGCCAGTGAATGAAGACAAATAAATGAAATTGTTGACCTAATTGGGCAGTGTGCCATTTGAGAGACAGTTAGGCTTGCGGCAGGGTCTAAAGTTGAACCTCAAAGCATCAGGTTGCCCTCTATGGATGAGGTAATGAGTCACATAAATACCCACACTTCCACAACATCACTCATACACATTCTTACACGATACACACTCTTACATGATACACACACAATATACAACTGTGCGTGTGTGCACACATGCTTACGTGTATGTGGGTTGTTCCATACTGAGTGGACACCAGAGGAGGGATCTAACCTGATGGGGTTGCGTAATGGGATCCTTTCAGATGTAAACAGAAGAAAGGCAGGGAGACAGGCAGACGTGTGTACCGGACCTGTTTCCTCTTTGTCCCAGTCAAGCCCCTCTCTCTCTCTCTCTCTCTCTCTCTCTCTCTCTCTCTCTCTCTCTCTCTCTCTCTCTCTCTCTCTCTCTCTCTCTCTCTCTCTCTCTCTCTCTCTCTCTCTCTCTCTCTCTCTCTCTCTCTCTCCCTGGAGAGGGTGTGGTGGTGAAACAAGAGCTGTGTGTGGTATATTACATTCTAAGAAAGACATACACTGGGCTTGGCTTTGATGGACAGGGACATGAGTTTCCTTAAAAAGCTGGAAATGTTAGTGGAAGGAGGTGGAATGGCCATCATCTGAATGAGAGACAGAGGAGACCAGGAGAGAAAGAGAGAAAACCTACAAGATTATAAATCCATGTACACAAACAAGTGTGCGTGGGGTGAAACAGGGATGCAGCTTGAGCCCCACCCTTTTCAAGAGTATACCAAACGTTCAGAATATTTTCCTAGTATTGAGTTACACCCCCCAACCTAGAGAAGAGTCCCCTAAGCAAGCTGGTCCTGGGGCTCTGCTCACAAGCTCAAATACACCCCACAGAGCCCCAGGACAGCAACACAATTATACCCAACCAAATCATGAGAAATAGGATAGAATTAACCAAAAACAGAGCAAACTGGAATGCTATTTGGCCCTAAACAGAGAATACCTGACCACTATTACTGACCGAAAATGAAGGAAAGCTTTGACTATGTACAGACTCAGAGAGCATAGCCTTGATATTGAGAGAGGCCGTCGTAGGCAGACCTGGCTCTCAAGGAAAGAGGAGGAAACTGAGCTGCACTTCCTAACCTCCTGCCAAATGTATGACCATATTAGAGATGCATATTTCCCTCAGATTACACAGACCCACAAAGAATTTGAAAACAAATCCAATTTTGATAAACTCCCTTATCTATTAGGTGAAATACCACAGTGTGCCAACACAGCAGCAAGCTTTGTGACCTGTTCCCACAAGAATATGGCAACCAGTGAAGAACAAACACCATTGTAAATAAAACCCATATTTATGTTTATTTATTTTCTTGTTTGTACTTCAACTATTTGCACATTGTTACAACACTGTACATAGCCATAATATGACAATTGAAATGTCTCTATTCCTTTGATACTTTTGTGAGTGTAATGTTTACTGTTAATTTGTGATTGTTTATTTCGCTTTTGTTTATTATCTATTACACTTTTTTTGGCAATATGTGTCCCATGCCAATAAAGCCCTTTAAATGTAATTGATAGAGGGGCTGGGGTGGGGGTTGTAGGAAGCCAGCTCCCCCTGATGTGGATCTTAGGATATGTGTCAGTATGTCAGGCTGGGTGATTGATAGATTGGAGGCGGGAACCCCTTTCACCTCTCTCTCTCTCTCTCTCTCTCTGTTTTTCTGTGTGCTCCTCTTTGATTGAAGTCTCTGAAGAGGGGTTGCAGTGAAAGGAGAGGGGGATTTCTTAGCCTTGGCTCTGTATTGAGGAGGCGTTATTCCCTGATGCCTGTGTATGGACGTGGAGACACTGCCAACAGGCTGATTGTAAGTGCTCTCTAGTCTCCGCTCACAGCCATTAAGGTGGCTAAATAGCATGGTTTATTTTCATTAACTTGGGTCAGTTTGCCTGTGAGGTGTCCGACCTCCACATTTCCTATTAAGTTTCCCAGCGCCCCCTTTTCCCGTCAATCCAGTCGTCCAATATTTGGATCATTCACAGGACACGTCCACTAACTTATAGAACATGTATGGGGACAGATAGTGTGTGTGTGTGTGTGTGTGTAGAGTCTACGCTTGGCTGAGTGTGCTGAAACGTACTGTCTAAATACATTCCTTCCCCTTCATTCCGATAGGCTTGGCATTTCCACAGAGCAGGGAGAAGGCTGATTCATATCAAAGTGCCAACACTCCAGGAAAGTGTGCCTTTGGCCATCAACACAGGCAGGGGGGAAAGGAAGTAGAGTCTCTCTGAGATGTGGGCCATGTGGCTCTGGGCTGTGTGGCCCAGCCACTGAAGGCTCAGAGCTGTTAGTCCTCATCTCTCTGTGTTGTGTGTTTGTTTTTCCTCCGTTTGGCTAACGTCTTGTGTTTCTCTGGGAGTCTCTATGGCTTCTTGTGTGTTGACATGAATGATAAGACAGCTGCTAGTTTGCAAGACAGAAAAAAGGCCATACAGGCCAAAAGGATGTTTTCATAAGCAGAAGAAGGAAAAGCACCACTCATTTCCACATTAGATGTTGCTTTCAGCCTGAATGTGTGTTAGGAGGATCTGTATATAACCCACCGCTCCCTGCTCTAGCTCTACTGATCACGTATAGCCTAGAAGCACAGGAGATGGGTTGTGGCCTCTTTGGGAGGATGGAGATACACACGTACACAACTACAAAATAATGGAGTAGAATCTATTGAGCAGTAAAGATGCTTTTAGAATGTCTATGTCCTTTCCTCGCCCTCCCCTCTACTGTTGCTCTGTCTCTCCTCTTGTGATGATAATGGGCCAGCTTTGTGAATAGTGAATGATCAGCACTGTGGGGGGTTCCTCTTTATTAGGAATATAGAGGATACTTCTTTCAAGGAGTATGGCTCTACTCTTTTTTTGTGCCTATCTTTAGAGAATAAATTGCTGACGAGTAGAGAATTGCAAGCCACAGGGGAATGGAATAGGAATGGGTGGAGGGAGAAAGACCAGGCCGGGGAATTCACATCTTCTCTGCCAATTAAAGTTGAAATTGTGTGTGTGTGTGTGTGTGTGTGTGTGTGTGTGTGTGTGTGTGTGTGTGTGTGTGTGTGTGTGTGTGTGTGTGTGTGTGTGTGTGTGTGTGTGTGTGTGTGTGCGTGTGTGTGTGTGCGCGCGTGTGAGTGCGTGAAGCTTCCAAACCATTATGTGTATCATGCTTGCAGATTTGTGTCAGAGTGTGTTTTCTGGTGCGTTTGAGAGATATGGTCACATTCAATAGCCCTTTCCAAACATATAGGGAGAAAACTAGCACAAATATGCTGTGGCGTGATTTCACCCCGGCTCTTCTCAGTTTACGAGAATGAGAAGATGGGATTGGCTGAACAGGTTGGCTGTCATGCTCTGTGGATCTGGGGCCCCTTAGCAGATGTATGCTGGCTAAACATCCATCCCTTAGGCATGTTCTCCTTTTGTCCACAAACCCCAGAAGACTTCCCAACCTACACATGTAATGATGGAATTGAGGAAGAAAAATCCCATTACTGGCTCCCAGCTCGTGGCCACTCAATCGATCACAGAGGCTAATGTATTCAGCTCTAATTGTTATCTCTGAGACACTCTTAATCCTGGACCCGCTGCTCCTGTCACCAAACTTTATTTATGTCCAACACATTTGTCTTCTCCCCTTTTATGTTGGCAAATTGCAATTTTTCAAACCACTGTTGTCGCCTTTTTCCTGTCTCCTTTCTCCTCACCCTAATACCTTCTCTGAATAGTGGGCTAGCAAAATGCTGTCGCCTACTGATAGCATGACAAGCTCGCTGGAGAAAGACAGACCGACAGATAGGGAGGGAGGGGAAGCAGGGTGAAAAGAGAAGGGTGGATAAAAAGTGAGAGAGGGGTGCAGGCTGCTGTAGTCAGTCAGGGTCTGGTCAGTGTAGAGCTGGAAGATATGAACAAAACCCATGTCGTGATAAATGGACATTGTTTTGCGATAGTAATAAATCTGCGATAAATTCCAAGAAATACTTTTTGGGGAGGTGCTAGAGCTGGAAGATATGGACAACAAGTCATATCGTGATGAATTTAGATATTTTGCTCGGTAACAACAAATACAACAATATGCATGATTGATATTTTGATTTGCAACCTGTCAAAATAGGATCCCGAATGGTGATGTTAATTTTTGGCTGTTGAGAGAATTTGTCGACGTCTTTGTTATTCACCCCAAGCATGTTTATTTTTATTTGTATTTATTATGGATCCCCATTAGCTGCTGCCAAAGCAGCAGCTACTCTTCCTGGGGTCCAGGAAAATTATAAATATTATATTGTTGCTAGATAGCCATGTAGGCTAATTGGTTAATGTAGGTTAAACTTTCCAGCGCTAGGCCTAGGCTACTTAATGTAGGCATATTCACTGCAAATGGTCACAACCATACTAACTACAGCCTACTCCGGTTGTAAAGTGGTGCCATGAACTCAATATTAAGAGGATAGAAATACATGATATACTCCCAGAAGGCTGGTACTCTCCTCTCTGTAACTATAACAACAGTAGTTGCTTTGAAAACTGTTTTTTTTTTCCCGCAATGGCATTCTGAGCAAAGGTCATGTGCTTGTGCTTCTCAGAATGCGTCTCCCCCTCCTCCTTGCGCACAGTGGGAAGAGGGAGTGGGAGTCAGCAGGCGACAGCGAAACAGGGAACGGCAGATACTTTCATAGCTGGAATCAACATAATGCATATATTACTGTTGAACAATAATCGTTTTAGAACAATCTACAGAAACATTGTGTAGAAAAATTACCGGAAATTACAGATGTAAGCAAAATGCTTTTGGTAAGAGGAAGGCAATGTCTGTCGGTAATTTTCGGTTTATCATCCAGAGGTCCTGATAGTTAATGTATCCTAACCTGGGAAGGCCCCTAGCACAAAGAGCCACTGTGAGTCTCAGTGATACGAGCCCTGGTGTGTCTCATTCCCGTTTCCACTGCAGCCTGCTCTACAGATTAGACTTGAGAAAAGGAAAGAACATAGTCACTGTTACAACCTCAACCTGTTAGCCCATTCAGTCTCATACTAAACTAGGGCTGCATGCAGCTGTAAAATAATGATAATGTCATACAAAAATCACATTTTCTTTTGATTCTATTCACTGCAGGCTTCAAGTTACTAGCCCTTTCAGATCTGAGGGAACTCTGATCCCAAGTTACTAGCCCTTTCAGATCTGAGGGAAAACTCTGATCCCAAGTTACTAGCCCTTTCAGATCTGAGGGAAAACTCTAATCCCAAGTTACTAGCCCATTCAGATATGAGGGAAAACTCTGATCCAAGTTACTAGCCCTTTCAGATCTGAGGGAAAACTCTAATCCCAAGTTACTAGCCCTTTCAGATCTGAGGGAAAACTCTGATCCCAAGTTACTAACCCATTCAGATATGAGGGAAAACTCTGATCCAAGTTACTAGCCCTTTCAGATCTGAGGGAAAACTCTAATCCCAAGTTACTAGCCCTTTCAGATCTGAGGGAAAACTCTGATCCCAAGTTACTAGCCCTTTCAGATCTGAGGGAAAACTCTGATCCCAAGTTACTTGCCCTTTCAGATCTGAGGGAAAACTCAGATCCCAAGTTATTAGCCCTTTCAAATCTGAGGAAAAACTCTGATCCCAAGTTACTAGCCCATTCAGATATGAGGGAAAACTCTGATCCCAAGTTATTAGCCCTTTCAGATCTGAGGGAAAACTCTGATCCCAAGTTACTAGCCCATTCAGATATGAGGGAAAACTCTGATCCCAAGTTATTAGCCCTTTCAGATCTGAGGGAAAACTCTGATCCCAAGTTACTAGCCCATTCAGATATGAGGGAAAACTCTGATCCCAAGTTACTAGCCGTTTCAGATCTGAGGAAAAACTCTGATCCCACGTTACTAGCCCTTTCAGATCGGAGGGAAAACTCTGATCCCTAATTTCTAGCCCTTTCAGATCTGAGGGAAAACTCTGATCCCTCTGTATCCTTCTTAGCTGACACTCTTATATCTGTCCCTACAAACCTCTGTTTCCTACCCGACTATGGTTGTATAATGTATTATTTGAATGGTGGATCAGTATACTGGGTGAGAGAGCACAGACAAGCAGGCAAACAGGCAAACAGTATCTGATCAAATACAGCAAGCTATCAAATGACCCAATATTCACTCAGGCTGTGCCTTTTGGCACTGAACACCAATCAGAGCCGAACATCTGCTTGTGTCTGTGTCTGTGTCTGTGTGTGTGTGTTTGTATGTGAGTGAGTGAGTGAGTGCGAGCGTGTGTGTGTGTGTGTGTGTGTGTGTGTGTGTGTGTGTGTGTGTGTGTGTGTGTGTGTGTGTGTGTGTGTGTGTGTGTGTGTGTGTGTGTGTGTGTGTGTGTGTGTGTGTGTGTGTGTGTGTGCGAGCATGTGTGTGTGTGATCGTGTTTGCTCACAGGGTCTAGATTAGTCACAGTTTCCTCAGAGTGTACCTACAGGCTGTTACATGGGAATGCATATTTGTTTACAGACTGGGGTGCTGTGAATGTGATGAGCTATTTCTGAACTCAAATAAGTTGACAGCAGATTCGATTTTCTCCATGTGCTACTGAATGCTATGAGCACCCACATATCTCTGTTTCTTTCAACATGGTCATCCCCCTACCGTGTGTCATCTCCCCAGCGGCAGGCTAGCGGCCCAGGGGTCCTGTTTTAGCAGGTGTTTATGTTTCTGTCTGATTTATAGGGTTAGAGATGAGATAAGAGCCTGCCAGTCCAACGCTGCACTGTGGTGCTGTTGGGTAATCCTGCTGTCTGTCAGGCAGCCTGAGACGAATGGTCTGGTCTGGCCAGGTCTGGCAATGTGTTTGCTGAGGTCTTCGCTTATCCATCCTCTATCTGTCACTGGCCCTAGTCCACACACAGCAGGCCAGAGCCCTATACCCTTCACCTACACACTAGACCACCGTGACCCACTCCCCTTATCACTGGACAGGGTCAATGCTATCTCCCTGGGGTCAAAGGTTAACTGGCCTCCCCTCTGTCATGGCCATTTCCACCTAAACTCAACTATCAGCCGCCAGAGCCTTTTTATGTGCTGGGTGGCACTCACTGCTTGTCCTTGTGTACATTGATTGTCTGTATATACCCTGTATGCTATTATCTTGCTCAGTAAATAATGCTCAAAAAGAGTTTGAGGTCCCAGAGTCCTGGTGCTCTGCAGAGTGGTTCAACTATGACATGTTAATGTCTATTACATACTACCACAGTTGCTCTTTGTATAACCCCAAAGGGGGATTCAAACACACAATATCTGGTCACAACATCACTCTATAAAAGAATGGGATGTGCAGTGCATTTTGAAGTGGAGTGGGCACACTTTCAGGGTTTCCCATTGTGTTGTAGCAGCGGTGTTTGCTGTGTGTGTGTCTGTGATTAAAATGCAGACCTAGTAGGCTGTCATTAAAGTAATCAAAGTGCTTGTGTGATCAGAACGAGACGGACAATTAAATACTTACCATGCCATAGCAAACCACACACCAGGCAGACACCTACATTACTGAGGAATTCAACCCAGTGTTTTTTTACTTTGTGGCTTTTAGAGAAAAAACACTCTGCCAACCTACCAAGCCCATCGAGTGTGATCCCCTCACTACTTGACAGTCATTGATGTGCATATTGTTAGCTTTGGAAAGTGGAATGGGGTTACTCAATAGGCACTAATGCGCCAGCATTATTATACTAGAACTGCTAATGTGCAGGACACAAAGCCACTTTGGCTTCCATTGGTTGCCACGGTGACGGAGCATGGGCTTTTGTGGTTGCCACACCAGACCATTCACCTTAGTGTCAACTAACGCCAGCATACCGCTATGAAACAGTCAGAATGATCAAAATAAACCAAAGGAACAAATGTTTTTCACACTTCTAAAATACAGTAACCCATATCTACAGGTGTTGATCATTGGTCTCTTAGATCCAGATCCCATCATCTCCCAGATCTATTGTGAATCCCATGTAATTGTATTTTTATTGAACTGGGCAAGTCAGTTAAGAACAAATTGTTATTTTCAATGACAGCCTAGGGGGATATGTTAACTGCCTTGTTCAGGGGCAGAACGACAGATTATTACCTCGTCAGCTCGGGGATTTGATCTTGGAACCTTTACGGTTACTAGTCCAACACTCAAACCACTAGGCTACCTGCTGCCCCAAGCCTTTGAAACCATGAGGCAGGAGTGATAGATGTCAGTGTCTCTCCATTTGAGGTTAAAAGACAACTACTAATTTGTTCAGCCTTGCACTACAATTGATACCCCAGACTTTGCTGGCAACTACTTTATTGAGGGAAAATATATTCACTACGACTGTGATATATGGTTCTCACCTAGCTAACTTAAGATGAACTCACTAGTTGTAAGTCACTCTGGATAAGACCATCTGCTAAATGACAAATGTAAAATGGAGATGGAGAGATTGGAGGCCTGTCACTCTCAGATCACTCTCTGTTAGATGTGGAGCACACGTGGAAAACCATGAATGGGTTAAAACCCATTTCAATTCACTGTAGAGCATTTTTATAGGAGGCAGGAGAAGGGGGAGGGAGGGGGAGAGGTAGACTTAGTGTGGAAGAGAGCATGATAGACACTGTAGGGTGCGCACTTGAAAGCTTTGACAATAGTGCAGGGGGCAGGTGAGGGGACATTTCATTGGTGATATACTATAATGTCCCTACCTCTTTTAAGACACACAAAGAGAGCAGCTGCAGTTTTCTTGGTGCTACTGTAAGAATGACAAAAAGGACCATTCCTATGTATTGTTTCCAATGTTATTCCAATGTGACCAAACATTCTGGCATCTCATCCAACAGGGTGTAGACTAGTGATTTATAACATACAGTGGCCCGGGGGGAGAGAGAGAGGGAAGATTGATATGGAGGAGAGCGAGAGGGAAGGAAGAGGGAGATAGAGGGGTAGGAAAGATGGAGCTGGATAATTAGAGGCAGAATTCGTTCTTTTGTTCCTGCTGTTGCATTCATTCCAAACGGGGTCTGTGTGTGTCTGTACGTCTCTGTGTGTGTGTGCGTGCGTGCGTGGCACTACCAAACTCACTGTGACTGCTGCCAGTTCTCGCTCTCCTCCATTCCCTCCTACTCTACATGGCTGTGTGGAGGGAGCGTCCCTTCATCTCCTCCCATAGGAACACTTTGTTGTGTTTAGGCAGGCTGCTTCTGTTCTGATGGAGCTCTTGCTGTTGTTGATTCACCAAGCTTGCTAATTGAAAGCCTTGGCAACCAGGTAATGGCAATTTCCAGGAAGAGCACAAACAGGTCTAAAATTACACACACACACACAGACACACAGACAGACAGACAGACAGACAGACAGACAGACAGACAGACAGACAGACAGGCACAGGCAGGCAGGCAGGCAGGCAGGCAGGCAGGCAGGCAGGCAGGCAGGCAGGCAGGCAGGCAGACAGACAGACAGACAGACAGACAGACAGACAGACAGATTCACATTTCCTTATGGTTTGTGGTCAGACAGATGCCTACAGATATAGACACTGACAGGAACTCCCAGTGAGATGAGAGCAGAGGGGACAGACAGATTCAACTGATGGTTTGTGGTCTGGTAGATGCCTGTGTAGTGTGTGTGTGTGAGATGAGAGCAGAGGGGTGGTGGAACTGAGTGTGTGTGTGTGTGTGTGTGTGTGTGTGTGTGTGTGTGTGTGTGTGTGTGTGTGTGTGTGTGTGTGTGTGTGTGTGTGTGTGTGTGTAAAGGAGAGAGAGAGGTAGAGACAGAGAGAGGGAGAGAGCGTGTTGATGATAGAATCATTCATATTCACAATACCAGCAGCCTCAGTCTGTCTCCACTGAGCCTTAACCCCAACCCTCCCCCCAAATATGAATTCTCCCTCGCCTCTATTTCAAGGTCTAGGGTCTTTGTGCTTCTGTGTATTTTCTTTGTATGTGTGTATTTGTGAGTATGTGTGCGTGATTTTTTTGTGCATGCATATTTTGTGTTTGGGTGGGTTTTGGGAATCGGGGGTGCTCTGCCTCTCTCCGAGAACGAGGAACATACGTCCAGGGAGGGGGGAAGGTAGGACAGACAGACAGACAGCAGTAGATTTCCGTTAGAATCAGAAAGCTCCAATAGGGTCATTTAGTATGGTCTCTTTGTGAGAGGGATCCTGCTCTTATCATGAACACAGCTGGGAACAATCAGCATGCAGAGATTCACAAACACACACCACAACACACACTGCACCGTAGAGAAAACCTGGGAAAACAACAATTTCCCATTTCCATGTGTCTTTCAGATCTGCATTTGGTTACGATATAAAATAAGAAGAAAATGAAAATTACATTTGTATCCACATCATTGTGGATCATTATCATCGTAATAATATTAAGTGATTGCATCCTTGACATCAGGTTAAATTGGACTTTGAAAATAAAATATATGACATGTGATGACAATGGATCTTGGTTTTGGAAACAGAGAAGAGATAAAGAAATACTGTCTAATTTTCTCTGCATGCCACTGCAATACACACCATATGTTGGAGAAGCCATTAAGAGGAAGAAGTCCATGGGCGTGGGCATGCAGGGAAGGTGTGTGTGTGTGTGTGTGTGTGTGTGTGTGTGTGTGTGTGTGTGTGTGTGTGTGTGTGTGTGTGTGTGTGTGTGTGTGTGTGTGTGTGTGTGTGTGTGTGTGTGTGTGTGTGTGTGTGTGTGTGTGTGTGTAAAGATAGCAAGATTCAGAAGTCCCAGTGCTGCATCTCGTGTTGCTCTGAACATCCCTTTCTGTAATTATCTTTCCCCCACAGTCCCATCCCTCCCTACCTCTCTTTGTCTGCCTCCTCTCTCCCTCTCTCTCCCCTCCCTCTCTCTCCCCTCGGCTCACAACACCTTGTCTCATGCTGTTTTCATTTGCGCTCTTTTGTTAAATAATTTGCCTGTGCAATAGCCTTGGGACGTCTGAGAGAAACAGTAGATAAAGAGAGTTTACCACAGAAACAGAAATGGAGGGAGAGGAGGAGGGATGTGGGGTGTTTTATATCATGGAATGTCATGTAATTGATTACTTTGTGCTGCCTAGAATTGCAGCCCATGTTGACATATTTGCCTTGTCTCTTTGAGATATATTATGAGATTTCAGATAGGTTTGTATCGAGTCTGAATGGATTAGTCAATTTGATTCATTTAAATCAATTAAAAAATAAAGGTCTTCCTTTCCTTCCTCTCCTCCTCCTTGTGTGTGTGTGTGTGTGTGTGTGTGTGTGTGTGTGTGTGTGTGTGTGTGTGTGTGTGTGTGTGTGTGTGTGTGTGTGTGTGTGTGTGTGTGTGTGTGTGTGTGTGTGTGTGTGTGTGTGTGTGTGTGTGTGTGTGTGTGTGTGTGTGTGTGTGATAGTCATGGAATTATGGATGCCGGTTATTAGCCAGGCAAATAATCACGGACACCATAATTACCACTCGAATAGCAATATATATTTTTTAAATGTAATATGTTCTCTTCTCCTCTGCTCCTGATTGCAGGTACTAACATAGAAATAGAATGAATAGAACGGGCGTTCTTATTTAAGTCAATAATGGTACAATGGGTGGACTGGCAGCTTTTGCGAGTGTACCCATAAGAGCAAAGCAGAAGTAAAAGTAGAAAGTGTACCCTTCAATACATGCTGTGATTTGATGATTCAACTCAACTGACATCATAGACCCACATCAGTTGACATCATTTTAATTAACTACAACACCTTGCTTGTCTCAGCAAGGAGCAATACATTTTCATCACTGTCACGTATAAATGATTGGAGATGGGCGCAGGAATTTGTAATAGGGGGTTTTAATACAACACCCAAAGTATGCAACATTCCATGAAAAGGTATGGGGACGAAGCCCAAAACAAACACGTACAAAAACACAGGGATGTAACCTGAACAAAAGAGCAGGGTAAAACCTTGAATTAATACACAGGACGAGACCCGTAATACACTACACAGGACGAGACCCGTAATACACTACACAGGACGAAACCCGTAATACACTACATGGGACGAGACCCATAATACACTACATGGGACGAGACCCGTAATACACTACACAGGACGAGACCCGTAATACACTACACAGGACGAGACCCGTAATACACTACACAGGACGAGACCCGTAATACACTACACAGGACGAGACCCATAATACACTACACAGGACGAGACCCATAATACACTACACAGGGCAAGACCCGTAATACACTACACACAGGATGAGACCCGTAATACACTACACAGGACGAGAGATCCAGACTAATACACTACACAGGACGAGACCCGTAATACATACACAGGACAGACCCGTAATACACTACACAGGACGAGACCCGTAATACACTACACAGGGCAAGACCCGTAATACACTACACAGGACGAGACCCGTAATACACTACTCAGGACAAGATCCGTAATACACTACACGTGGCACAGACCTGTAATACACTACACAGGACGACTCGTAATACGAGACCAGGATGAGACTAATACACTACACAGGACGAGACCCGTAATACACTACACAGCACGAGACCAGTGATACAATACACAGGACCAGACCCGTAATACACTACACAGGACGAGACCCGTAATACACTACACGTGGCGAGACCTGTAATACACTACACAGGACGAGACCAGTGATACAATACACAGGACGAGACCCGTAATACACTACACAGGACGAGACCCGTAATACACTACACAGGACGAGACCCGTAATACACTACATGGGACGAGACCCGTAATACACTACACAGGACGAGACCCGTAATACACTACACGGGACGAGACCCGTAATACACTACACAGACCCAGTGATACAATACACAGGACATGGGAGACCCGTAATACACTACACAGGACGAGACCCGTAATACACTACATGGGACGAGACCCGTAATACACTACATGGGACGAGACCCGTAATACACTACATGGGACGAGACCCATAATACACTACATGGGACGAGACCCATAATACACTACATGGGACGAGACCCATAATACACTACACGGGGCAAGACCCGTAATACACTACATGGGGCAAGACCCGTAATACACTACACAGGACGAGACCCATAATACACTACACAGGACGAGACCCATAATACACTACACGTGGCCAGACCCGTAATACACTACACGGGGCAAGAACCGTAATACACTACACAGGACAAGATCCGTAATACACTACACGTGGCGAGACCTGTAATACACTACACAGCACGAGACCAGTGATACAATACACAGGACGAGACCCGTAATACACTACATGGGACGAGACCCATAATACACTACATGGGACGAGACCCATAATACACTACACAGGACGAGACCCGTAATACACTACATGGGACGAGACCCATAATACACTACATGGGACGAGACCCATAATACACTACATGGGACGAGACCCATAATACACTACATGGGACGAGACCCATAATACACTACACGTGGCCAGACCCGTAATACACTACACGGGGCAAGACCCGTAATACACTACACGGGACGAGACCCATAATACACTACACGTGGCCAGACCCGTAATACACTACACGGGGCAAGACCCGTAATACACTACACAGGACGAGACCCGTAATACACTACACAGGACGAGATCAGTGATACACTACACAGGACGAGACCCGTAATACACTACACGGGGCAAGACCCGTAATACACTACACAGCACGAGACCAGTGATACAATACACAGGACGAGACCCGTAATACACTACACAGGACGAGACCCGTAATACACTACATGGGACGAGACCCGTAATACACTACACGGGACGAGACCCATAATACACTACATGGGACGAGACCCATAGTACACTACATGGGACGAGACCCATAATACACTACATGGGACGAGACCCATAATACACTACATGGGACGAGACCCATAATACACTACATGGGACGAGACCCATAATACACTACATGGGACGAGACCCATAATATACTACATGGGACGAGACCCATAATACACTACACGGGGCAAGACCCGTAATACACTACACGGTGCAAGACCCGTAATACACTACACGGGACGTGACCCATAATACACTACACAGGACGAGACCCGTAATACACTACACGGGCGAGACCTGTAATACACTACACAGCACGTCAGTGATACAATACAGACCCCGTAATACACTACACAGGGCAAGACCCGTAATACACTACACAGGACGAAACCCGTAATACACTACACGGGATGAGACCCATAATACACTACATGGGCGAGACCCGTAATATACACACACGGGACAAGACCCGTAATACACTACATGGGACGAGACCCATAATACACTACATGGGACGAGACCCATAATACACTACATGGGCGAGACCCATAATACACTACATGGGATGTGACCCATAATACACTACACATGGGAGACCCATAATACACTACACAAGACCCGTGATACACTACACGGTGCAAGACCCGTAATACACTACACGGGACGTGACCCATAATACACTACACGTGGCGAGACCCGTAATACACTACACGGGACGAGACCCATAATACACTACACGTGGCCAGACCCGTAATACACTACATGGGGCAAGACCCGTAATACACTACACAGGACGAGACCCGTAATACACTACACGGGATGAGACCCATAATACACTACACGTGGCGAGACCCGTAATACACTACACGGGACGAGACCCGTAATACACTACACGGGACGAGACCCATAATACACTACACGGGACGAGACCCATAATACACTACACGGGACGAGACCCGTAATACACTACACAGGACGAGACCCGTAATACACTACACAGGACGTGACCCATAATACACTACACGTGACGAGACCCGTAATACACTACACGGGACGAGACCCGTAATACACTACACGGGACGAGACCCGTAATACACTACACGGGACGAGACCCGTAATACACTACACGGGACGAGACCCGTAATACACTACACGGGACGAGACCCGTAATACACTACACGTGGCGAGACCCGTAATACACTACATGTGGCGAGACAAATATTTGTTCTGTGGTTACGTTACCATGGAAACGTACTCAACCGCACCAATGCCCGGCCGTCCTGTCTTGTCAGCCGTTTATTCCACACATAAACAAACATATATATTTTTTAAACGGTTATGGCGATTATTTGATTTTCATGACAGTCTTCACCCATTACCATTGGTTACACGGTAATTGTGCCAGCCCTATGTTTGTGTGTGTCATGGCCAGTCTGTGATGAGTGACAGGTCTGCAGCAGTCTGCTCCGTGTCAAACTCAACACCTCACAGGAAGGCTTGGCATCCTGCGCACTCTCTCCCACTCTACGCCTTTTAACTCTCTTTCCCTCGCCATCATCCTACCTTTTCCTCTCTCTATTCTCTTTCTACCACCTATTTAATCTCTCTCTCTCTCTATCTCAAATACACATGCAAATACACTCAACCTACTGAGAATATTAATATTTTCAAATAGCCATCTTTGCCTTCCCTCATGTAGTGGAGGTGTTAGTTCCCAGGCCTGTTATCAGAGTCATGTCTTTATGGTGGAATGTCTCAGAGCTGGGTCAAGAGGAGCAGAGAGGACTTGGTTATCTTAGTTACTGCTGAAGTGAAGTGTCTAGGGGGAATCTTAATCTACTAGTGCCTATTAAGTGGCCCGACTCACTCCTGCTGACACACAGCCCATGACCTTTGCCATCTGCGCCGCCACCCTGCAGGGGGAGATGAGGGGGCCCTGTCGGCACACTGTCTGGCCATGGGGCCCGTTACCGTAGCGACGCGGTGGCCACTGGCCCCCCAGGACAGAGAAAGGATCAGCTGACATGACAGCCTGTCCACAGTCCTGTCAACGGCAGGGCTGCAACCAAATTATTTTTTGAGAGGGAGACGATGGCAGTCTGTTGCTGTTGTGAGATTGAATGGAAATACCATCGCTATTGTGAACCAACTCACTCTGACCCTGGAAATAATGAGAAGGGCGAATGGGAGACCTTGTCTGTCTGTCGGTCTGTCTGTTGGTCTGTCCTGGCCGGCTGGCTTCCAGTAGAGGATAAATCATATAGACTGTCAGGAGGCTTGCTCCCAGGGCTGTGTGTGTGTGTGTGTGTGTATGTGTGTTTGGATGTGTGTGTGTGCTGAGAGTGTGGGTCAGAGGTTCGCTACAACACACTCCAATTCAAATCCAATTAGCTTTTCTATATTACTTTCCCCTCTCTCTCTCCATCTCGGCCGTGTTCCTCGCCCTCTCTTTGTGTGCCTGACATTTTCTGGGTAAATATTTTTGGCACTCGTTTGGCGATGGAGTTGAGGGGCGATGGGTGAGAGGCACTGCTGTCATCCCCCCCATCATCAGGCCTGGGCTTCCTACTGGGTAGCTGACAAGGGAAGAATAGAGATGTGGTGGGCAGACACACGACACACACACACACACACACACACACACACACACACACACACACACACACACACACACACTCATCTCTGTGTTATTAATCTACCTAACGCATAGGCTTAATTGGTTTGGTCTGGCTATCTTCAAACCTTTTCAATTAAGCCCCTGGCACATTTTAGTCTGTGTTGTAATTCATTGAAAAAATGTATGTTTCTTCATGATACATTGCCTGGTTCCAGTGAATGCAATGTGTCACAGCAAGCCCAGAATAAAAATGTGCTTGTTTAACTGCACACCTACCTATTCCATATCATTACATTCAGACCCAGCGTCAGTGAGCCATTCCATCCTGCGCTCTATTGTAGCTCAGTCCTATCGTAGCCACATATAGCTGTGCACGGCTGAGGCCCAGTCTGCCTGTCTGCCTGTCTGTCTGCCTGCCTGTGTGAATGGGTTTTGTGTGTGTCCACAATGGCAGGTGATAATAGGATGTGATAAAATCTGTTGCGGCGAGTGGGACTCCTTTCCCCTCCATTGTCCTACTGGATCCCTCTGCTAATCACAGATTCAGTGGCTTCATCAGGGGTGAGTGGAGGCTGCCTCCTCTATCCCTCCATCTCTCTCTCGTTCTCAACACTTCTCAGGACATGGAGGCCAGTCACTGTCATCTCCAGGGCAGAGGGAATGTGTGTGTGTGTGTTGATGTGTGTGTATGCGTGCGTCCCTTCTTACGTAGGTGTGTGTGTGTGTGTGTGTGTGTGTGTGTGTGTGTGTGTGTGTGTGTGTGTGTGTGTGTGTGTGTGTGTGTGTGTGTGTGTGTGTGTGTGTGTGTGTGTGTGTGTGTGTGTGTGTGTGTGTGTGTGTAATATCAGCCCCTCATATAAACAATATCAACTGTCATCACCTGTTGCCCTTGTGGCCTATTCCTGACGATCAGCAGCCGGAATACCTTGTCTGACCTATGGGTTATTTGCCATGTACAAAAACAACCTCCAGATAGCCATACACATTCCCAGCATAGGTTTACGGTATGTGGAATTCAGAGAGAGAGCCATTAAAGTAAGTCTTCTCTATAAGTTACGTTTATATGTGACGATAGCAGTCAATACTTTCCCACACCAGAGACAGGGAGATGTTAAGGGGTGGGAGGTAAGGGGATGCAGGTGAAGTGTCAGGACCCCTCTGAGCATGCTTGGAATACATTTTCATAGAAAGTGTGTTTGTGTGTGTGGGGAGGGGAGGGGTTGCATCCCTCCCCCTGGCTACAGAGGGGTGTGGGGGTTGGGGGGTGGTGTTGAGGGAGTCTACTAGCTGTAGGCCAATACACTAATCCCCTCATTAACTCACAGCGGCCAGGACCTCGCTGAGCCCAAACACACATACACACACATTCAAACGCACCCGCAGGCACACACAAATACACTCTCTCTGTAATCTGGTTTTGTTCTTTGTGCCTGTATTTTACAGGTGTAAAAAGCATACTACAGTAGGTTCTTCTAAGCAGAACTCGGCTAGGCGATGCGAACGTCTGAGCCTCACATACTCCCTTAAACGACCTTCAGTTAATTAACGAGAAAAAACGACAATTTGATTGTTTGTCCCTCTTGAGGCACTGTAGCAACAAATAGTCAAAATAAACTTCTTCAAAATAATCTAAGATACATTTGAAATCTGGAACAAATGTTTACGCTTTTGCCGACGAGATCCTAGTTGTTCAATTTTACATCTACCTAGGATGTTTGGTGTAGTTTTTCTCAAGTGAAAACATTTGCATGGGCAGTAGTGGATATCATGTCCCACAGACAGAGCTCCATTCTCTGTCACACTACCTGTAGAAGGCAGACAGTGCTGGGGAGAGCCTCACAGTAGACAACTCTTTAAATAAAGCCCCTCCATCACACCTCACTGTGTCCAATCTCCTCACACCACCTAGCCACAGCTCTGTGGCGGTCTCCTCACACTGACAGATCAATGGTTGCATTCCCTCTACATAAATGTCAAAGACCCTAGCTGTACGTCCTGTGTCTATTGCCAGGCCTGCCAGAGGGGGTGAAGATAGATACAGTAAGGAGCCTGATGTGGAAACAGGGGCAGTCTGATGTCACAGTCGGAGGGGTGTGATACTCTCACCTGTGGACAAAACGCCTGGGTCCAATGCCGCAGTGGCTTTTCTAGGTGTGTATGATAGGCCTCAAAAGCACTCTCTGTTTGTGGCTCGTATCTGAACAAAGGAAAGTGGAAAGGTGATTGTTGTGGAGTGAAATATACGTTTACTATAATATATTGCAAGATGCAATCGGAATACATTTCTGCAAAACATTTTTCAGTTTTTGTAGAAATAACGGGTGTGTATACTATTGTATTTGGGGTCTGTGTATGCTCACTATTATGCGTATGGGAAGCAGAACATGAATGTGACACTGGACAGTTGGGTCTTTTGTGTGGTGGGGGGGTAGTCAGGGACAGGGCTGGGGGTAATCTGAGTCTGGCGTCAGAGATAGGGTGACCTGCTTGCCCCATGGGGGTCTCTCTCTCTCTCTCTCTCTCTCTCTCTCTCTGTCTCTCTCTCTCTCTCTCTCTCTCTCTCTCTCTCTCTCTCTCTCTCTCTGTCTCTCTCTCTCTCTCTCTCTCTCTCTCTCTCTCTCTCTGTGTCTCTCTCTCTCTCTCTGTGTCTCTCTCTCTCTCTCTCTCTCTGTGTCTCTCTCTCTCTCTCTGTGTCTCTCTCTCTGTCTCTCTCTCTCTCTCTCTCTCTCTCCACCCTCTCTCTGCTGCACCACGCTTTGTTGACTCCAGCGCTCTCATCTAGCTATAGCATGTGTTGCTGTGTTAGCCCTATATGGAGCTTCCTTCCTTCACACCGAGTGGCTGGTCTCCAGAAGTTTTATGGGGACGCAAGGATCAAAGAGAGCATATTGTTTCCTTGGAGCGGAAACACATAATTGTTTTAATGTCTTATGACATGAACTCATTCCAGTAGACTTGCCCTTAGCAGAGCTTAGGTGGATGCCATCAGTTCAGTAGGTTAGTGTGCTACTGCTGTGCTTTCATCTGGCTCTGTTACCTGAGGTTGAACTCCATGCTGTGGAGATAATCTTTTTGTTCAGACTGCTCATATCCAGCTCTATAAGGTTCACAGGGGAAGGTAGTCCAGCTATGAGAACGGAGCCACTGTGTTTTATGCTGACAACTTACATACGTTACAACATATCAGAAGGCTTTGTAATATACAGACAATAGATCTAGAAATGTTTCTGGCAGTAACAATTTCTCCTTCTTCGGTATCCCCTCATTCCTTTGTCTTCCTCTTGCTGTGCGGTGCTGTACAGTCTCTCCTCTTGTCCTCTTGCTGTGCGGTGCTGTACAGTCTCTCCTCTTGTCCTCTTGCTGTGCGGTGCTGTACAGTCTCTCCTCTTGTCCTCTTGCTGTGCGGTGCTGTACAGTCTCTCCTCTTGTCCTCTTGCTGTGCGGTGCTGTACAGTCTCTCCTCTTGTCCTCTTGCTGTGCGGTGCTGTACAGTCTCTCCTCTTGTCCTCTTGCTGTGCGGTGCTGTACAGTCTCTCCTCTTGTCCTCTTGCTGTGCGGTGCTGTACAGTCTCTCCTCTTGTCCTCTTGCTGTGCGGTGCTGTACAGTCTCTCCTCTTGTCCTCTTGCTGTGCGGTGCTGTACAGTCTCTCCTCTTGTCCTCTTGCTGTGCGGTGCTGTACAGTCTCTCCTCTTGTCCTCTTGCTGTGCGGTGCTGTACAGTCTCTCCTCTTGTCCTCTTGCTGTGCGGTGCTGTACAGTCTCTCCTCTTGTCCTCTTGCTGTGCTCTCCTCTTCTTCTCTTGCTGTGCTGTACAGTCTCTCCTCTTGTCCTCTTGCTGTGCGGTGCTGTACAGTCTCTCCTCTTGTCCTCTTGCTGTGCGGTGCTGTACAGTCTCTCCTCTTGTCCTCTTGCTGTGCGGTGCTGTACAGTCTCTCCTCTTGTTGTCTTGCTGTGCGGTGCTGTACAGTCTCTCCTCTTGTTGTCTTGCTGTGCGGTGCTGTACAGTCTCTCCTCTTGTCCTCTTGCTGTGCGGTGCTGTACAGTCTCTCCTCTTGTCCTCTTGCTGTGCGGCGCTGTACAGTCTCTCCTCTTGTTGTCTTGCTGTGCGGTGCTGTACAGTCTCTCCTCTTCTTCTCTTGCTGTGCGGTGCTGTACAGTCTCTCCTCTTGTCCTCTTGCTGTGCGGTGCTGTACAGTCTCTCCTCTTGTTGTCTTGCTGTGCGGTGCTGTACAGTCTCTCCTCTTGTTGTCTTGCTGTGCGGTGCTGTACAGTCTCTCCTCTTGTCCTCTTGCTGTGCGGTGCTGTACAGTCTCTCCTCTTGTCCTCTTGCTGTGCGGTGCTGTACAGTCTCTCCTCTTGTCCTCTTGTCCTGTGCGGTGCTGTACAGTCTCTCCTCTTGTCCTCTTGCTGTGCGGTGCTGTACAGTCTCTCCTCTTGTCCTCTTGCTGTGCGGTGCTGTACAGTCTCTCCTCTTGTCCTCTTGCTGTGCGGTGCTGTACAGTCTCTCCTCTTGTCCTCTTGCTGTGCAGTGCTGTACAGTCTCTCCTCTTGTCCTCTTGCTGTGCGGTGCTGTACAGTCTCTCCTCTTGTCCTCTTGCTGTGCGGTGCTGTACAGTCTCTCCTCTTGTCCTCTTGCTGTGCGGTGCTGTACAGTCTCTCCTCTTGTCCTCTTGCTGTGCAGTGCTGTACAGTCTCTCCTCTTGTCCTCTTGCTGTGCGGTGCTGTACAGTCTCTCCTCTTGTCCTCTTGCTGTGCTGTACAGTCTCTCCTCTTGTGCTGTGCGGTGCTGTACAGTCTCTCCTCTTGTCCTCTTGCTGCTGTGCGGTGCTGTACAGTCTCTCCTCTTCTTCTCTTGCTGTGCGGTGCTGTACAGTCTCTCCTCTTCTTCTCTTGCTGTGCGGTGCTGTACAGTCTCTCCTCTTGTCCTCTTGCTGTGCGGTGCTGTACAGTCTCTCCTCTTCTTCTCTTGCTGTGCGGTGCTGTACAGTCTCTCCTCTTGTCCTCTTGCTGTGCGGTGCTGTACAGTCTCTCCTCTTCTTCTCTTGCTGTGCGGTGCTGTACAGTCTCTCCTCTTGTCCTCTTGCTGTGCGGTGCTGTACAGTCTCTCCTCTTGTCCTCTTGCTATGCGGTGCTGTACAGTCTCTCCTCTTGTCCTCTTGGTATGCAGCTTTTTAATTTTTTTACATTTTTATTTCACCTTTATTTAACCAGGTAGGCTAGTTGAGAACAAGTTCTCATTGACAACTGCGACCTGGCCAAGATAAAGCAAAGCAGTGTGACAAAAACAACAACACAGAGTTACACCTGGAATAAACAAACGTACAGTCAGTAACACAATAGAACATCTGTATACAGTGTGTGCAAATGAAGTAAGGAGGTAAGGCAATAAATAAATAATTGAGCAATTAACACTGGATTGATAGATGCGCAGATGAGAATAGGCAAGTAGAAATACTGGTGTGCAAAAGAACAGAGAAAAAATCAACAAACAAATATGGGGATGAGGTAGTTGGTTGGATGGGCTATTTACAGATGGGCTGTGTACAGCTGCATCAATCGGTAAGCTGCTCTGACAGCTGATGCTTGAAGTTAGCGAGGGAGATAGGTCTCTAACTTCAGTGATTTTTGCAATTCGTTCCAGTCATTCACAGCAGAGAACTGGAAGGAATGGCAGCCAAAAGAGGTGTTGGCTTTGGGGATGACCTGTGAGATATACCTGCTGTAGCACGTGCTACGAGTGGGTGTTGCTATGGTGGAGCTTTACCTAGCAAAGACTTATAGATGACCTGGAGCCAATGGGTTTGGCGACGAATATGTAACGGGGACCAGCCAATGAGAGCATACAGGTCACTGTGGTGGGTAGTATATGGGCTGTGGTGACAAAACGGATGACACTGTGATAGATTGCATCCAATTTGTTGAGTACCGTGTTGGAGGCTATTTTGTAAATGACAACACCGAAGTCAAGGATCGATAGGATAGTCAGTTTTAAGAGGGTATGGCAGCATGAGTTTGGCAGCATGAGTGAAGGGGGATTTGTTGCGAAATAGGAACCGATTCTAGATTTAACTTTTGATTAGAGATGCTTAATGTGAGTCTGGAAGAAATGTTTACGGTCTAGCCAGACACCTAGGCATTTATAGCTGTCCACAAGTCAGAACCGTCAAGAGTAGTGATGCTTGTTATGCAGGTGGGTGCAGGCAGCAATCGGTTGAAGAGCATGCATTTCATTTTACTAGCATTTAAGAGAAGCTGGAGGCCACGGAAGGAGTGTTGTATGGCCTTGAAGCTCATCTGGAAGGTTTGTTAACACAGTGTCCAAAGAAGGGCCAGATGTATACAGAATGGTGTCGTCTGCGTAGAGGTGGATCAAAGAATTACCCGCAGCAAGAGCGACATCATTGATGTATACAGAGAAAAGAGTCGGCCCGAGAATTGAACCCTGTGGCAGCCCCATAGAGACTGCCAGAGATCCGGACAACAGGCCCTCTGATTTGACACACTGAACTCTATCTGAAAAGTAGTTGGTGAACCAGGCGAGGCAGTCATTTGAGAAACCAAGGCTAAAGAGTCTGCCGATAAGAATGCAGTGTCGAAAGACTTGGCCAGGTCGATGAAGATGGCTGCACAGGTCTGTCTTTTATCGATGGCTGTTATGATATCGTTTAGGACATTGAGCATGGCTGAGGTGCACCCGTGACCAGCTCGGACACCAGATTGCATAGCGGAGAAGGTACGGTGGGATTCGAAATGGTCGGTGATCTGTTTGTTCACTTGGCTTTCGAAGACTTTAGATAGGCAGGGCAGGATGGCTATACAGTGCCTTGCGAAAGTATTCGGCCCCCTTGAACTTTGCGACCTTTTGCCACATTTCAGGCTTCAAACATAAAGATATAAAACTGTATTTTTTTGTGAAGAATCAATAACAAGTGGGACACAATCATGAAGTGGAACAACATTTATTGGATATTTCAAACTTTTTTAACAAATCAAAAACTGAAAAATTGGGCATGGGAGGCCAGCTGGGAGGAGGTACTCTTATTCTCTTCTCTTCTTCCCTTCTGCTATATGGGTATTGATTATCACAGCCAAACCTAAGGCTGGCTTTGCTAACCAAAGACCAACCCTGGCTGTGTGTGTGTGTGTGTGTGTGTGTGTGTGTGTGTGTGTGTGTGTTTCCCTCTACCACCTCAGCTGCATGTTGAGAGGGGCAGCTATCTCCAGAGGTTTGGTAACAGCGTGGATACTGTTACCCCCATCAGATCGTCATGAGGGGAGAGGATAGGAGGAGAAGAAAGGGGGATGAAGGGGAGGAAAGTATTCACCTGTTACCAGATATGAGTGAAACCTTATCTGTTTGATTTGCCTTCCAGCGCCGCAGTTTCTCCACAAAGCCGAACAGTTCCACATCTCTACTGGATTAGATTTGTTTAAATATCTGTTTGTTTTTCTTGCAGAGATAGATACCATGGGAATGCACTGTCTAGGAGCACAGTTGCTCATGGGTATGTACTCATTTAAAAAAGACAACCTATAGTTCATCCCCCAAATACTAAAAAGTACAATTTAGTCAACCCCGAATAGGGAATTGCCTAATTCCATTTTTTTAATGCTAATGCTGTTTTTTTTTTATTATAATTTTTCTCTTGAGGGTTAAATATTTTAATTGATTTGGAAAGTTGGTCTTGTGAATATGTTTGTTTTTTTAACAATGACTATTCAAAATCTACATCTTCTTCCTATCACTCTACACAATTCTCCATGTCCTGTCTGGCGGGTGGGGACGGACAGTTGGACTCCACACCCCTTCCTAAACGTCATACTATAGGACTAAGTGTGGCAGCATCTCTTAGTGGAAACACATGTTTATCAGTTGTGACAGTGTTTCCTAGTCATCATGGGTCATCATGTGCATATCTTCCTGGTCCCTGAATGTGTGTGTGTGTGTGTGTGTGTGTGTGTGTGTGTGTGTGTGTGTGTGTGTGTGTGTGTGTGCATGCTCTGTGTGTGTGTGTGTGCTCTGTGTGTGTGTGTGTGTCTGTGTGTGTGTGTGTTGTGTGTGTGCATGTGTGTGTGTGTGTGTGTTTGTGTTTTCTATTCTTTGTGTTTTCTATTCTGTTAAAGCTTCCCCCTAAAAAACGTAGGTCTCGTTAGGGTTCCCACATCCACAGACCCCATCTTCCGTTAAGTAATGAATCACTGCAAGAGAACTTCAACGTCATATTTTCCCTCCTCTTGATCCAGAACCCAACACTCACACAGTGTGGGCAGTCAAACAGCATGGTGCCAACGGTACATCAGGGAAACCAATTCTTTTCAACACCTGTTGGCAGGACATTGAAATTAAGTTAACAAATTGGAAAGTTCATCAAATGGTCGACTGGTTCAGTCATTTGAATACGGAAGGCAGTTATGGTATTCATTGATGTCGCTTGCTAACATGCATTGGCTGTTAAATTATGCACGTCCGAGCATGTCGCTGTGTTGAGGGAGCGTGGAGGATTGACAGGGGAGGGCTGGGGAACACAGACGGTGTGTGTACTGTAAATAGTACACATACACTCCCTCCTGTGTGCTCACAGAGCTGTGAAGTTCAAAGTGCCTTTCCTCTCCTATCTGACACAAGGGAAACGCACACCCAGCTTGGGACACACACACACACACACACACACACACACACACACACACACACACACACACACACACACACACACACACACACACACACACACACACACACACACACACACACACACACACACACACACACACACACACACACACACACACACACGATGATGTCATCAGCGCTGGACAGACTGAGTGGACTGTGCTACTGAGATGTTTGAGATATGGTCGCATATCTCTCATAGCACACCCCTCAGGGGTTAGGGTTAGCTCACTGTCTCTCTCTGTCTACAGTCCATAGAGGTTAGGGTTAGCTCACTGTCTCTGTCTACAGTCCATAGAGTTTAGGGTTAGCTCACTGTCTCTGTCTACAGTCCATAGAGGTTAGGGTTAGCTCACTGTCTCTCCCTGTCTACAGTCCACAGGGGTTAGGGTTAGCTCACTGTCTCTCTGGCTGTAGCCCACATGAGTTAGGGTTAGCTCACCGTCTCTCTGTCTTTTGTCAACATGAGTTAGGGTTAGCTCACTGTCTCTCTGTCTACAGTCCACATTGCTAGGGTTAGCTCACTGTCTACAGTCCACAGGGGTTAGGGTTAGCTCACTGTCTCTCTCTGTCTACAGTCCACAGGGGTTAGGGTTTGCTCACTCTCTCTCTGTCTACAGTCCACAGGGGTTAGGGTTAGCTCACTGTCCCTCTGTCTACAGTCCACAGGGGTTAGGGTTAGCTCACTGTCTCTGTCTACAGTCCATAGAGGTTAGGGTTAGCTCACTGTCTCTGTCTACAGTCCATAGAGGTTAGGGTTAGTTCACTGTCTCTGTCTACAGTCCATAGAGGTTAGGGTTAGCTCACTGTCTCTCCCTGTCTACAGTACACAGGGGTTAGGGTCAGCTCACTGTCTCTCTGTCTACAGTCCACAGGGGTTAGGGTTAGCTCACTGTCTCTCTGTCTACAGTCTACAGGGTTTAGGGTTAGCTCACTGTCTCTCTCCAGCTCACTGGCTGTAGCCCACATGAGTTAGGGTTAGCTCACCGTCTCTCTGTCTATAGTCAACATGAGTTAGGGTTAGCTCACTCTCTCTCTGTCTACAGTCCACAGGGGTTAGGGTTAGCTCACTCTCTCTGTCTACAGTCCACAGGGGTTAAGGTTAGTTCACTGTCTCTCTGTCTACAGTCCACAGGGGTTAGGGTTAGCCCACTGTCTCTTTCTGTCTACAGCCCATAGAGGTTAGGGTTAGCTCACTGTCTCTATCTACAGTCCACAGGGGTTAGGGTTAGCTCACTGTCTCTGTCTACAGTCCACATTGCTAGGGTTAGCTCACTGTCTACAGTCCACAGGGGTTAGGGTTAGCTCACTGTCTCTCTCTGTCTACAGTCCACAGGGGTTAGGGTTAGCTCACTGTCTCTGTCTACAGTCCACAGGGGTCAGGGTTAGCTCAAATCAAAATCAAATCAAATGTATTTGTTACCTACACATGGTTAGCAATGTTAATGCGAGTGTAGCGAAATGCTTGTGCTTCTAGTTCTGACAATGCAGTAATAACCAACAAGTAATCTAACCTAACCATTCCAAAACTACTACCTTATACACACAAGTGTAAAGGGATAAAGGATATGTACATAAAGATATATGAATGAGTGATGGTACAGAACGGCATAGGTAAGATGCAGTAGATGGTATCGAGACCAGTATATACATATGAGATGAGTAATGTAGGGTATGTAAACAAAGTGGCATAGTTTAAAGTGGCTAGTGATACATGTATTACATTCAGTCTCTCAGTCCCTGCTTTGATGCTCCTGTACTGACCTCGCCTTCTGGATGATAGCGGGGTGAACAGGCAGTGGCTCGGGTGGTTGTAGTCCTTGATGATCTTTATGGCCTTCCTGTGACATCGGGTGGTGTAGGTGTCCTGGAGGGCAGGTAGTTTGCCCCCGGTGATGCGTTGTGCAGACCTCACTACCCTCTGGAGAGCCTTACGGTTGTGGGCGGAGCAGTTGCCGTACCAGGCGGTGATACAGCCCGCCAGGATGCTCTCGATTGTGCATCTGTAGAAGTTTAGCTCAGTTACCTTAGCTTTCTTGAGAACAGGGACAATGGTGGCCCTCTTGAAGCATGTGGGAACAGCAGACTGGGATAAGGATTGATTGAATATGTCCGTAAACACATCAGCCAGCTGGACTGCACATGCTCTAAGGACGCGGCTGGGGATGCCGTCTGGGCCTGCAGCCTTGCAAGGTTTAACACGTTTAAATGTTTTACTCACGTCGGCTGCAGTGAAGGAGAGTCCGCAGGTTTTTGTTGCGGGCCGTGTCAGTGGCACTGTATTGTCCTCAAAGCGGGCAAAAAAGTGATTTAGTCTGCCTGGGAGCAAGACATCCTGGTCCGTGACGGGGCTGGTTTTCTTTTTGTAATCCGTGATTGGCTGTAGACCCTGCCACATACCTCTTGTGTCTGGGCCGTTGAATTGTGACTCTACTTTGTCTCTATACTGACGCTTAGCTTGTTTGGAGGGAATTGCTACACTGTTTGTATTTGGTCATGTTTCCGGTCACCTTGCCCTGGTTAAAAGCAATGGTTCGCGCTTTCAGTTTCACGCAAATTCTGCCATCAATCCACGGTTTCTGGTTTGGGAATGTTTTAATCGTTGCTATGGGAACGACATTGTCAATGCACTTTCTAATGAACTCGGTCACCGAATCAGCGTATTCGTCAATGTTGTTGTTGGAAGCAATGCGGAACATATCCCAGTCCACGTGATCGAAGCAGTCCTGAAGCGGGGATTCAGATTGGTCGGACCAGCATTGAACAGACCTGTGTAACGGCAGATTTCCTCCTCTTTGTCCGAAGAGTTGTAGCAAGGATCTGACCAATACGCAGCGTGGTAAGTGTCCATGTTTTAATAGAAAAGACTGAACATGACACAAATACAAAATAACAAAGTGAAATGGAAACGAAACATTCCCGTGTGGCACAAACACTGACACAGGAAACAAACACCCACAAACCAACAGTGAAACCCAGGATACCTAAATATGGTTCTCAATCAGGGACAACGATAAACAGCTGCCTCTGATTGAGAACCATATCAGGCCAAACACAGAAATAGAAAAAACCTAGAAACACAAACATAGACTGCCCACCCAAACTCACGCCCTGACCATACTAAATAAAGACAAAACAAAGGAAATAAAGGTTAGAACGTGACAGTTCAACCCCCCCCCAAAGGTGCGGACCCCGGCCGCAAAACCTGAACCTATAGGGGAGGGTCTGGGTGGGCGTCTGTCCGCGGTGGCGGTTCTGGTGCGGGACGTGGACCCCACTTCACCATAGTTCTAGTGCGCCTCTTCGCCCACCTCCGTGGCCTCTTTAAAGCGGCGACCCTCACCACCGACCTTGGACTGGGGACCCTAGACATGGGTCCCGAATGGACCGGGGATTCCGGCAGCGCCTGGAGTGAAGGACGCCTCCGGCAACGCCGGACAGGCGGGAGACTCTGGCAGCTCCGGAGTGAAGGGCGATTCTGGCATCGCCTGGCTGACTGACGGCTCTGGCAGATCCTGGCTGACTGACGGCTCTGGCAGCTCCGGAG
The DNA here is from genome assembly GCF_023373465.1 of Oncorhynchus keta. Classification (NCBI taxonomy): domain Eukaryota; kingdom Metazoa; phylum Chordata; class Actinopteri; order Salmoniformes; family Salmonidae; genus Oncorhynchus; species Oncorhynchus keta. Next base: position 31,897,538 of record NC_068432.1, read on the forward strand.
TGAAGGGCGATTCTGGCATCGCCTGGCTGACTGACGGCTCTGGAATCGCCTGGCTGACTGACGGCTCTGGCAGATCCTGGCTGACTGACGGCTGTGGCAGCTCCTGGCAGGCTGGTGGCTCTGGCAGCTCCTGGCTGGCTGGCGGCTCTGGCAGTTCCTGGCTGGCTGGCGGCTCTGGCAGCTCCTGGCTGGCTGGCGGCTCTGGCAGCTCCTGGCTGGCTGGCGGCTCTGGCAGCTCCTGGCTGGATGGCGGCTCTGGCAGGTCCTGGCTGACTGACGGCTCTGGCAGGTCCTGGCTGACTGACGGCTCTGGCAGGTCCTGGCTGACTGACGGCTCAGGACAGACTGGCGGCTCTAGCAGCTCCGGACAGACTGGAGACTCTAGCAGCTCAGGACAGACGGGAGACTCTAGCAGCTCAGGACAGACGGGAGACTCTAGCAGCTCAGGACAGACGGGAGACTCTAGCACAGGGGTGTCAAAGTCAAATGGACGGAGGGCCAAATAAAAAATTTAGCTACAAGCCGAGGGCCGGACTGTTCGAATGTTCATTGAAAAATTTTTAAATGACGCATATAGTCTAGTGAACCTAATTGAACCTACTGAAAACCTAACAAATATATTCCAATATGATCAGATAAATAAAGCAATATTTTCTTATGGCTCTGTCAGTAATCTTTAATTTTCAACAGACACAAAAGACAAATTTCCTTTATATAAAAATCCCCATAACATGAACATTAAATGAAAGAAACCGGTATTCAAGGCACCATCAGTAGCCTATATTTTCTATTTTAGCAAAAGTGGGCTAAATTTACTTCAAAGAAAAAAACAATAATAGCAATTTTCTATCATCCACTCAACTGAAATATTTTTAAAATATAATTGGATTGAAATACAATAAAATAAAGTGCAAAAATCTATTAATCAAAAACAACACTTTGTTTAAGGAGAAGTAACATGCAGTGAAAACAAATATTAAACTTTAACTTTTAAACTTGAACTGAGTAAAAACTCTAAATATGTGATTGCACAGTAATGTTCACTTGTTTGAGGTTGAGGGTGATACTTGGTGGTGTCCCATCTTTTCCACAAGTTCATCAATGTTCGGGGTAAGGCTCTGAGCTGAGGAAATCCTCAGAATTGAGTGGAGGTGTTCAGCAGTAAGTCGACTTCTGTGTGATGTTTTGTTCAAGTTCATCAAAGAAAACAGTTGTTCACACAGGTATGTGCTGCCAAACATAGACAACGTTTGAGCAGCCTGGATGCGCAGCTGGGGCATTGTGTCGGGAGGAAACGGGCGAACTCCGCAGCACCCACTGCCGCATATTTTGCCCTCAGTGCATCATTGCATTGGAGGTCAATCAACTCCATTTGGAGGTTTGGTGGTGAGCTTTCCACGTCAACAGCAAATGGGTTACCGAGCAGTTCCAACCTGCTTTTTTGTGCTTCAAAGTCAGCAAATCGGCGTCGAAAGTCAGCGGCAAGCATACCTATTTTATCAGCCAACTGTGCGCTCGGGAACGCACTGGTAGAGAGCTTCTCTTTCATGGTCTGGCAGCTGGGAAAGTGGCTCAAATTTTCTTTCCGCATCTGCGTCTCCCACAGAGTCAGTTTGGTTTTAAATGCCTTCACTGTACTGTACATATCAGAGATGACACGATCCCGACCCTGCAGCTGCAAGTTCATTGCATTCAGATGACTCGTAATGTCACACAGAAAAGCCATTTCACACAGAAACATTTCGTCTCGGAGTTGTGTTGTGTCTTTCCCTTGCTGTCCAAGAACAGACAAATCTCCTCACGAAGCTCGAAACATCTTTGAAGCACCTTTCCCTGGCTTAGCCATCGCACCTCTGTGTGATAAGGCAAATCACCATGCTCCGTTTCTAACTCCGTCAGAAATGCCTTGAACTGGCGGTGATTCAAACCTTTGGCTCTGATAAAGTTAACTGTGCGTGATGATGCTCATTACATGCTCCATTTTCAAGGCTTTACCGCACAACGCTTCCTGGTGTATGATACAATGATAAGCTGTCAGCTCACCTGTCGCGTTTTCCTCTTGCATCTTTTCCCGTATCTTCGCCACCAGTCCGCTCCTGTGTCCACACATCGCAGGTGCTCCGTCGGTTGTCAAACCCACGAGTTTTTCCCAAGGCAGCTCCATCTCATTTACACATCTTGACACCTCTTCATACAAATCATGCCCCGTAGTTGTGCCATGCATAGGACGTAAAGCCAAAAACTCCTCTGTCACGCTTAGGCTGGAGTCCACTCCGCGGCTGAAAATTGACAACTGGGCAATGTCAGAAATGTCGGTGCTCTCATCCACAGCCAAGGAATATGCAATGAAATCTTTTCCCTTTTTCACAAGCTGCTCTTTTAGATTGATGGACAACTGGTCTACTCTCTCGGCAATGGTGTTTCTGCTCAGACTCACATTTAAAAAGAGTTGCCTTTTTCTGGGCAAACTTCGTCACAAACTTTAATCATGCAGTTTTTGATGAAATCCCCCTCCGTAAATGGCCGGGCTGATTTAGCGATCTCTTCTGCCAAAATAAAACTGGCCTTGACAGCAGCCTGGCCTTGTGATTTGGCTTTTTTGAACAGAGCCTGTCGAGATTTGAGGCCTCGTTTTAATTCCTCTGCCTTTTGTAGCCTTTGTTCCATGTCCATATTCTTGTTTTTGTCCGCGTGTTTCGTTTCATAATGTCGTCTCAGATTATACTCTTTCAGTACCGCCACACTTTCTCCACACAGAAGACACACAGGTTTTCCAGCTACCTCCGTGAACAAATACTCCGACTCCCACCTTGTTTGAAACCCCCGGTTCTCAGTGTCCACCTTCCGTTTTGCCATTTTTGATGGGTATCTGAAAGTTAATTTTACTGTGATGCTGACAACTGCTGTGCCAATAAATATTGAAATGAAGCAGCCTACTGCTCGGTGCGTCACCGTTGCATTGTGGGAAATGTAGTATTGGTGCGTGTAAAAGATCTGCGGGCTGCCGGCTTGCTGCGGTCTGCGGGCCGGTTCTAATAATAAATCAAGATCATCCCAGGGGCCGTAAAAAACCTTCTCGCGGGCCGGATGTGGCCCGCGGGCCTTGACTCTGACATATGTGCTCTAGCAGCTCAGGACAGACGGGAGACTCTAGCAGCTCAGGACAGACGGGAGACTCTAGCAGCTCAGGACAGACGGGAGACTCTAGCAGCTCAGGACAGACAGGAGACTCTGGCAGCTCTGGACAGACGGGAGGCTCTGGCAGTGCTGGACAGGCGGGAGACCCTGTAGGCAGAAAACGGAGAGACAGCCTGGTGCTGGGGGCTGCCACCGGAGGGCTGGTGTGTGGAGGTGGCACTGGATAGACCGGACCGTGCAGGCACACTGGAGCTCTTGAGCACCGAGCCTGCCCAACCTTACCTGGTTGAATGCTCCCCGTAGCCCAACCAGTGCGGCCTTCCACCTTGCCGCACTGGTGCTGGCGAACTGGGGACACCATGCGTAAGGTTGGTGCCATGTATGCCGTCCCGCGGAGACGCACTGGAGACCAGATGTGTAAAGCCGGCTTCATGGCACCTGGCTCGATTCCCACTCTAGCCCGGCCGATACGAGGAGCTGGAATGTACCGCACCGGGCTATGCACATGCACTGGGGAAACTGTGCAGATTTCCTCCTCATCGTCTGAAGAGGTGTAGCAAGGATCGGACCAATACGCAACGTGGTAAGTGTCCGTGTTTTAATAGAAAAGACTGAACATGACACAAATACAAAATAACAACGTGAAATGGACACGAAACAGTCCACAAACACTGACACAGGAAACAAACACCCACAAACCAACAGTGAAACCCAGGCTACCTAAATATGGTTCTCAATCAGGGACAACGATAAACAGCTGACTCTGATTGAGAACCATATCAGGCCAAACATAGAAATAGAAAAATCATAGAAACACAAACATAGACTGCCCACCCCAACTCATGCACTGACCATACTAAATAAAGACAAAACAAAGGAAATAAAGGTTAGAACGTGACAACCTGAGCGCGGGAGCTTCTTGTTTTAGTTTCTGTCTGTCTGTAGGCATGGAGCAACTGTCTCTCTCTGTCTATAGTCCACAGGGGTTAGAGTTAGCTCACTGTCTCTCCCTGTCAACAGTCCACAGGGGTTAGGGTTAGCTCACTGTCTCTCTGTCTACAGTCCACAGGGGTTAGGGTTAGCTCACTGTCTCTCTGTCTACAGTCCACAGGGGTTAGGGTTAGCTCACCGTATCTCTGTCTTCAGTCCACAGGGGTTATCTCACTGTATCTCTGTCTACAGTCCACAGGGGTTAGAGTTAGCTCACTGTCTAACTCTGTCTACAGTACAAAGGGGTTAGGGTTAGCTCACTGTGTCTCTGTCCACAATCCACAGGGGTTAGGGTTAGCTCACTGTCTCTCTGTCTACAGTCCACAGGGGTTAGGCTTAGCTCACTGTCTCTCTCTGTCTACAGTCCACAGGGTTTAGGGTTAGCTCACTGTCTCTGTCCACAATCCACAGGGGTTAGCTCACTGTCTCTCTCTGTCTATAGTCCACAGGGGTTAGGGTTAGCTCACTGTATCTCTGGCTACAGTCCACAGTCGTTAGGGCTAGCTCACCGTCTCTCTCTGTCTACAGTCCACAGGGGTTAGGGTTAGCTCACATTCTCGCTGTCTACAGTCCACATGGGTTAGGGTTAGCTCACAGACTCTGTCTACAGTCCACAGTGGTTAGGGTTTTCAGTCTCTCGTCCCCAGCTTTGATGCACCTGTACTGACCTCTCCTTCTGGATGATAGCGGGGTGAACAGGCAGTGGCTCGGGTGGTTGTTGTCCTTGATGATCTTTATGGCCTTCCTGTAACGTCGGGTGGTGTAGGTGTCCTGGAGGGCAGGTAGTTTGCCCCCGGTGATGCGTTGTGCAGACCTCACTACCCTCTGGAGAGCCTTACGGTTGTGGGCGGAGCAGTTGCCGTACCAGGCGGTGATACAGCCCGCCAGGATGCTCTCGATTGTGCATCTGTAGAAGTTTAGCTCAGTTACCTTAGCTTTCTTGGGAACAGGGACAATGGTGGCCCTCTTGAAGCATGTGGGAACAGCAGACTGGGATAAGGATTGATTGAATATGTCCGTAAACACATCAGCCAGCTGGACTGCACATGCTCTAAGGACGCTGCTGGGGATGCCGTCTGGGCCTGCAGCCTTGCAAGGTTTAACACGTTTAAATGTTTTACTCACGTCGGCTGCAGTGAAGGAGAGTCCGCAGGTTTTTGCTGCGGGCCGTGTCAGTGGCACTGGATTGTCCTCAAAGCGGGCAAAAAAGTGATTTAGTCTGCCTGGGAGCAAGACATCCTGGTCCGTGACGGGGCTGGTTTTCTTTTTGTAATCCGTGATTGGCTGTAGACCCTGCCACATACCTCTTGTGTCTGGGCCGTTGAATTGTGACTCTACTTTGTCTCTATACTGACGCTTAGCTTGTTTGGAGGGAATTGCTACACTGTTTGTATTCGGTCATGTTTCCGGTCACCTTGCCCTGGTTAAAAGCAGTGGTTCGCGCTTTCAGTTTCACGCAAATTCTGCCATCAATCCACGGTTTCTGGTTTGGGAATGTATTAATCGTTGCTATGGGAACGACATTGTCAATGCACTTTCTAATGAACTCGGTCACCGAATCAGCGTATTCGTCAATGTTGTTGTTGGAAGCAATGCGGAACATATCCCAGTCCACGTGATCTGACACAGAAAACAACCACCCACAAACCAACAGTGAAACCCAGGATACCTAAAAGATGGTTCTCAATCAGGGACAACGATAAACAGCTGCCTCTGATTGAGAACCATATCAGGCCAAAAATAGAAATAGAAAAATCATAGAAACACAAACATAGACTGCCCACCCCAACTCATGCACTGACCATACTAAATAAAGACAAAACAAAGGAAATAAAGGTTAGAACGTGACAACCTGAGCGCGGGAGCTTCTTGTTTTAGTTTCTGTCTGTCTGTAGGCATGGAGCAACTGTCTCTCTCTGTCTATAGTCCACAGGGGTTAGGGTTAGCTCACTGTCTCTCTGTCTACAGTCCACAGGGGTTAGGGTTAGCTCACTGTCTCTCTGTCTACAGTCCACAGGGGTTAGGGTTAGCTCACTGTCTCTCTGTCTTCAGTCCACAGGGGTTATCTCACTGTCTCTCTGTCTACAGTCCACAGGGGTTAGGTTTAGCTCACTGTCTCTCTCTGTCTACAGTCCACAGGGTTTAGGGTTAGCTCAGATTCTCGCTGTCTACAGTCCACATGGGTTAGGGTTAGCTCACAGGCTCTGTCTACAGTCCACAGTGGTTAGGGTAAGCTCACTGGCTCTGTCTACAGTCCACAGTGGTTAGGGTTAGCTCACTGGCTCTGTCTATAGTCCACAGGGGTTAGGGTTAGCTCACTGGCTCTGTCTACAGTCCACAGGGGTTAGGGTTAGCTCACTGGCTCTGTCTACAGTCCACAGTGGTTAGGGTTAGCTCACTGGCTCTGTCTACAGTCCACAGTGGTTAGGGTTAGCTCACTGGCTCTGTCTACAGTCCACAGTGGTTAGGGTTAGCTCACTGGCTCTGTCTATAGTCCACAGGGGTTAGGGTTAGCTCACTGGCTCTGTCTACAGTCCACAGGGTTTAGGGTTAGCTCACTGGCTCTGTCTAAAGTCCACAGGGCCTAGCAGCTGCCTGTCACTCTGTCTACAGTGATAGACACATCTGAACACTTGCCCTCGGGCTCCAAGGACACTTTTTCATTCGGCCCAACAGTGCCCCATGATATGGCTCTATGGAAAATGGATTCCCCATCATGCAACACCCCTCCATCTCCTCTCCTCCTCCTTCTCATCCCTCTGTTTCTGGCTCTTGAAATGCTGTGGGTCGGTCCTCGAGACGCTGGACAGCTGGAGGGATGAGAGTGAGCTAATATACGTTATCTATCCATATTTTACAGTGGATTATTCCATTATTCATAGAGCTTAGCTGAGTGAGTGGCCATTATTCGGGCCCGCTTTAAGTAGCTTACATTTCTATACATTATTCAGTATTTATACAGCTGGAAATTAAATGAGCCAATTCAGGTTAAGTACCGTGCCCTACTGCTCAGGGGTAGTAGGGTGGTGGTTTCTCTCATCTCATCCTAGTTTCTCTGACCAGGACACCCATTACATACTGTATCACTGATGGCTTCATTTGGCCAGAGAAAGGAGAGAGAGAGAGGTGAAGAGACAGGGTCCAGAGAGAGGGGTAGAGAGAGAGCGGGGATAGAGTGAGTTAGAGAGGAGACATACTGTAGAGGGAGAGAGAGGGAGGGGGAGAGGGAGGGGAAAGATAGGAGAGAGAGAGAGTTAGAGAGGACACATACTGTAGATAGAGAGAGAGTTAGAGAGGAGACATACTGTAGATAGAGACTGTAGATAGAGAGAGAGTTAGAGAGAAGACATACTATAGATAGAGAGAGAGTTAGAGAGGAGACATACTGTAGAGAGAGAGGGGAGAGAGTTAGAGAGGAGACATACTGTAGAGAGAGAGGGGAGAGAGTTAGAGAGGAGACATACTGTAGAGAGAGAAGGGAGAGAGAGAGAGCCCCAACCAGACCAGAGGATGAGTCCGTGCTTAGTGTTTGATGGCTGATCCCAGATGGAGGGCGTGATGTGATGTGATTCTACTTCCTGACCAGGTCAGCCGCTCCAATGTGGTGCTCTAATGATGACGAATGGCCCTCCCGACCACGAAAATCTATTTTTGATTTTTTTGGAGCGAGGGGGTCGTCTGTGGACCTAGCGTGCACATGAGCGCCGTTCACATTTAATCTGTGGAGCTATTGATCAAGGAGCCTTCTCTCCCTTCCCCCGCAACGGTACCCCTCACTCCCCAACCAAATCTGGTTCTCTACCCCTTTCTTCTCCACCCCAGCACCACAGCTGGGCCCTGCACCCCTGGAACAACCAGTCAAGCGAGATCTTTTCATTCCGATCCTCTCCAAAACCAGTTACATGTGCTACATAAAAATCACCTAATCAGACAAAATCATTAAGCTGGATAGTGTCTCCCACTGCATCCTCACTGTGCTTGTTTGTGTATGTGTAAGACTGCGTATGCCACCGTGGGGCGTGTCAAACACTGAGTGGATGGCGATGTGACAAGCTTCGACGTGTGTGTGCGTGTGTTGCTGTGACGCCGTCGGATACATTTCCATGTGTATGGACACAGGACTAATTAAATCCACCAGCTCACTCATTCAGACCGCTGAAGGCCTGGCACAGAGTCAGACACAGATTGGTGTGTGTATGTCTGTAAGCTAACAGACCAGGGAAGGGTGTGTGTGTGTGTGTGTGTGTGTGTGTGTGTGTGTGTGTATGTACGAGTGTGTGTGTACGAGTGTGAGAGAATGGACCAAGCATGTGGGTTGGTTACACATTGAGGAGGTGTTCACATTGCTAGTGCTGGCTGTGTGCTGTGTGCTTGCACTAAAATTGGAAATGTGATCAGCAGAGATACACTGCAGTGTTGGTTTTACTCGTACCAGGTCAACGGAAACAGTGGAATGATACAGAGCCTGACCAACAGCTGGTTTGTTCAGCCGGACAGCTCTAGTCTGCATGCACAGGCATGACAACCCATGAGACAAAAGCCATGCAGTATATCAGGAGTGGGAGACACTCAGATTGTATACAGATGCTATTCATATCTGTGGCTCTCTGTGGCCCCTCAGATTGCCTGTGTGTGTGTAACAGGACAACAGGGGAGGCCCCTCTGTCACGCGAGAAACGGAGAGGAGAGGAGGCTAGTTCTTACTGAGCCGTGAGGCTGGCCTGCCCTGCCTGCATGTTGCTGTTAATTGAAACAGAATGCCAGTCTGCTTGTATCTACCTCTCTCTCTCTCTCTCTCTCTCTCTCTCTCTCTCTCTCTCTCTCCTTCTCTCTCTCCCACCTCAGAAGTGGGTCTTTCACTCAGCTTCACTCAGCTGTTTCCTTCTGCTGTCTCAAATCTAAACTGTATAGATGCGTTCTGCCTCCCCCTGACCCCCTGACCCCCATCCCATCACTCCTCATGGCTAGCTCACTCATGGCATGACAGCAGAAACAAATGGCCATATTAAGGGGGATGACCTTAACCTCATACTGCTCTGTGTGTGTGTGCTAGGGAGTCTTTCCTTTCTTTCCATACAGCTTGCGTGCCATGCATGCATGTGTACATGTACAGTGCCTTGCAAAGGTATTCACAACCTGTAATCTTCATTTGGACTTCATGTAATGGACATTAACAAAATAGTCCAAATTGCTGAAGTGAAATGAAAAATAAAAATTAAACGGAAAAGTGGTGTGTGCATATGTATTCAACCCTCTGCTATTACCTTCAGAAGTCACACAATTAGTTAAATGAAGTCTACCTGTGTAAAATCTAATTGTCACCTGATCTGTCACATATTCTCAGTATATATACACCTGTTCTGAAAGGCCCCAGAGTCAGCAACACCACTAAGCAAGTGGCAACACCAAGCAAGTGGCACCATGAAGACCAAGGAGCTCTCCAAACAGGTCAGGGACAAAGTTGTGGAGAAGTACAGATCAGGGTTGGGTTATAAAAAATATACAAACCCACCAAAACAAAAGGACCAGGCAAGGAGGGCATTTATCAGAGAGGCAACAAAGAGACCAAAGATGACCCTGAAGGAGCTTCAAAGCTCCACAGTGGAGATTGGAGTATTTGTCCATAGGATCACTTTAGCCGTACACTTATGGAAGAGTGGTCAGAAAATAATCCATTGCTTAAAGAAAAGAATTATCAAACATGTTTGGTGTTTGCCAAAAGGCATGTGGGAGACTCCACAAATATATGGAAGAAGGTACTCTGGTCAAATTGTGGCGCTACAAGTTACAAGTTATTGACTTTGGGGGACTGAAAAGTTATGCATGCTCAAGTTTTCTGTTTTTTTTTGTCTTATTTCTTGTTTGTTTCACAATAAATAATATTTTGTATCTTCAAAGTGGTAGGCATGTAAATCAAATGATACAACCCCCCCCAAAATCTATTTTAATTCCAGGTTGTAAGGCAACAAGATGTGAAAAATGCCTAGGGGGGTGAATACTTTCGCAAGCAACTGTAACTGTCTGTTTTTTGTGTGTGTGTGCTTGTTCATGTGTGTTAATTTGTATATGTGTGTGTGTGTGTCTGTGTGATTAGGCCTTGTACCTGCAGGTTGAGGGCCTGATATGTATGTGTTTATTGGGAGAGGCTTTAACGGGATGAAGATTTATTGTAGGCCAGGCCTGGCTGCGTTGCTCCCTCCACTCCACAGATAGATAAATACATGGAAATTGGGTCCATTTGTCACTGCCAGGATCTGGCTGAGCTCTGGACTACCTGGACCAGCAGGGCTCTGTCAGTGTGCCAGCCTCAGCCCCTATCAGGCCCTATCAGCCCCTTCCATCCTGCTCCAGTAGGCCCCCTATACTCCTCTCCACCACTCTCCCCCTCCCCCTATCGTACCCCAGCAGAGGACACCGCCACAGGGATGGCTGCTCTTCTGTTTGTATATGCAGGGTGTATGTTTGTGTGTGTGCACTCATGCTATTTCCTGGTCGTATGCATGAGTGACTCCTGCATACTAATGAGCTTTTTCAGATGGCCCTTTTAATGAGCTTGTTCAGATGGCCCTTTTAATGAGCGTGTTTTCAGATGGCCCTTTTAATGATGATAGAACAGGGAAAGTGGAAAATAGCTCATCCAAATCTACAGGACAGTAAATACAGTCTGCTCAAAGTGGCCAGGTGTTTCAGTTTGATTGCAGCAGTTTTCTTTTCCTGACCTCAGGCCCACCTTGATGCTCTTATTAATACGTTGGATGTGTTTGAGATGAGTTAGTGTTGGCCGGCTCTGAGTTTATGGGGCAGAGGCCAATGACAGTACAGAATTGACAAGGTAGAGGAAGTAGACAATGGGGGAGATGTGTTTTAATTGAGAGATGTTGTCATCAGCGTGTTGGATGGGAAGCAAGATAACATCATTTATCTATGCTTAAACACTGAAACCTGTGTTAATGGACTCATTTCTTAATGTCTTGCAGACCTGCCACAACTTCATTCTCTCACTCTGGTGTATTCTGTTTTGGCAAGCGAGACCCTCTTGAACATGATAGGCTGGGATTCCAGCCAAAGGCTGTACAGCTAATGGCTTTGGATAGAGTTGGTTGCCTGATGACTCACTCTGAATTCTTCCACTGTTCTATTGATTGCTACATACTTCAGTCTGAATCTGCCATCGTTTAAGTTGTTTGTAGTGACAAGGGAGGTTGTACAAAACAAAGTCATCAGCGATTGGATCGTCTCTAACCAATCAGAATTTTCAATACGTCACTTTATCCACGTGTGGTCTGGCTCTTTCCCAAGCCATGGTTTCTGGGACCAATCAGACCGTCCGAATTTGATAGCATTAGGGTTGGGCATGTACTCGAACAGACATCAAAACTCGATCTTTAATCAGAGATAAAAAAATATATATACTGTGAAACTATTTGCTAGAATGTGCTTTGTGGCTGCTCGAATGGGCAAGTGAAATGTTACCCATAAAGAATGTTGACTTGAAGATAAATGAAGATAACGTTAATTTGCTTTGGTTCTAGTGTTCCATTTGTACATGTGCATTGTACAGGGCACCCCAAAAAATGTACCAAGCCAAGCATCAAACAGTTCTTGTCCCTAAATTCCCTTTCCCTCCGTGTCTCACTCATTCAATTGTGTTCCAACTGCTTCCGCAACAAATCAAATCAAATTGTATTTGTCACATGCGCCAAATACAACAGGTGTAGAGCTTACCGTGAAATGCTTACTTAGTTAAGAAGTTTTTTTTTAAATAGCAACAATAAAATAACAATAACAAGGCTATAAACAGGGGGCACCGCTACCAAGTCAATGTGTGAGGTTACAGGTTAGTCGAGGTAATTGAGGTAATAAGTACATGTAGGTAGGGGTAAAGTGACAATGCATGGATAATAAACAATAAACAGCAAGTAGCAGCAGCTTAAAAAAGGGGTGGGGTCAATGCAAATAATTCAGGTAGTCATTTGATTAGCTGTTCAGCAGTCTTATCATTTGGGGGTAGAAGCTTTTAAGAAGCCTTTTGGCCCTAGACTTGGTGCTTCGGTACCGCTTGCCGAGCGGTAGTAGAGAGAACAGTCTATGACTAGGGTATAAGGTGTATGCACCAATTTGTAAGTCGCTCTGGATAAGAGCGTCTGCTAAATGACTTAAATGTAAATGTAAATGTAAATGTATCTGGAGTCTTTGGTAATTTGTAGGTCCTTCCTCTGACACCACCTGGTATAGATGTCCTGGATGGCAGGAAGATTGGCACCCTCTGTAGAGCCTTGCAGTCGGGGGGCCGAGCCAGGAGGTGATGCAACAAGCAACCATGCTCTCAATGGTGCAGCTGTAGAACTTTTTGAGGATCTGAGGACACATGCCAAATCAGTCTCCTGAGGGGGAATAGGCGTTGTCTTGCCCTTCTCACGACTGTGTTGGTGTGTTTGGACCATCATAGTTTGTTGTTGATGTGGACACCAAGGAACTTGAAGCTCTCAACCTGCTCCACTACAGCCCCGTCAATGAGAATGGGGGCGTGCTCGGCCCTCCTTTTCCTGTAGTCCACAATAATTTCCTTTTGGGCAGTGTTGAGTGCAATCGAGATTGTGTCATCTGTGGATCTGTTGGGGCTGTATACAAATTGGAGTGGGTCTAGGGTGTCTGGGATGATGGTGTTAATGTAAGCCATGACCAGCCATTCAAAGCTCTTCATGCTACAGCCGTGAGTGCTACGAGTCGGTAGTCATATTGGCAGGTTACTTTGGTGTTCTTGGGAACAGGGACTATGGTGGTCTGCTTGAAACATGTAGGTATTACAAACTCGGTCAGGGAGAGGTTGAAAATGTCAGTGAAGACACTTGCCAGTTAGTCAGCGGAATGCTCTGAGGTCATGTCCTGGTAATCCATCTGACCCTAAGGCCTTGTGAATGTTGACCTGTTCTTGCTCACATCGGCTACGGTGAGCGTGATCACACAGTCGTCCGGAACAGCTGGTGCACTCATGCGTGCTTCAGTGTTGCTTGCCTCAAAGCGTGCATAGAAGTAATTAGCTCGTTAGGCTTTTGTCACTGGGCAGCTTAAGTAGGCTTCCCTTTGTAGTCTGTAACAGTTTACAAGCCTGGCAGTCTCCATGGGGGGTGCCACAGGGTTCAATTCTCAGGCCGACTCTCTTCTCTGTATACATAAATGATGCCGCTCTTACTGCTGGTGATTCTTTGATCCACCTCTATGCAGACGACACCATTCTGTATACCTCTGGCCCTTCTTTGAACACTGTGTTAACCTCTAACCTCCAGATGAGCTTCAATGCCATACAACTCTCCTTCCGTGGACTCCAACTTCTCTTAAATGCAAGTAAAATGAAATGCATGCTCTTCAACCGATCGCTGCCCGCACCTGCCTGCCCGTCCAGCATCACTACTCTGGACGGTTCTGACTTAGAAAATGTGGACAACTACAAATACCTAAGTGTCTGGTTAGACTGTAAACTCTCCTTCCAGACTCACATTAAACATCTCCAATCCAAAATTAAATCTAGAATTAAATCTCAGCGTCCTATATCGCAACAAAGCATCCTTCACTCATGCTGCCAAACATACCCTCGTAAAACTGACCATCCTACCGATCCTCAACTCCGGCGATGTCATTTACAAAATAGCCTCCAACTTTCTACCCAACAAATTGGATGCAGTCCACCCCAGTGCCATCCGTTTTGTCACCAAAGCCCCATATACTACCCACCACTGCGACCTGTATGCTCTTGTTGGCTGGCCCTCGCTTCATACTCGTCGCCAAACCCACTGGCTACAGGTCATCTACAAGTGTCTGCTAGGTAAAGTCCCGCCTTATCTCAGCTCACTGGTCACCATCACAGCACCCACCCCGTAGCATGTGCTCCAGCAGGTCACCCCCACTGGTCACCCCCACCCCCACTGCCCTGGTCACCCCCAAAGCCAATTCTTCCTTCGGCCGCCTTTCCTTCCAGTTATCTGCTGCCAATGACTGGAACGAACTGCAAAAATCACTAAAGCTGGAGATTCTTACCTCCCTCACTAGCTTTAAGCACCAGCTGTCAGAGCAGCTCACAGATCACTGCACCTGTACATAGCTCATCTGTAAATAGCCCATCCAATCTACCTCATCCCCATACAGTTATTTATTTATTTATTATCTTTCTACTTTGCACCCCAGTATCTCTACTGCACATTCATCTTCTGCATATTCTACCATTCCAGTGTTTAATTGGTATATTGTAATTACTTCGCCACCATGGCCTATTTATTGCCATACCTCTCTTATCCTACCTCATTTGCACATGCTGTATATAGATTTTTCTATATACAGCAAACATACAATATTATTGATTGTATGTTTGTTTACTCCATGTGTAACTCTGTGTTGTTGTATGTGTCGAACTGCTTTGCTTTATCTTGGCCAGGTCGCAGTTGCAAATGAGAACTTGTTCTCAACTAGCCTACCTGGTTAAATAAAGGTGTTCTCAACTAGCCTACCTGGTTAAATAAAGGTGTTCTCAACTAGCCTACCTGGTTAAATAAAGGTGTTCTCAACTAGCCTACCTGGTTAAATAAAGATGTTCTCAACTAGCCTACCTGGTTAAATAAAATAAATGTTCTCAACTAGCCTACCTGGTTAAATAAAGGTGTTCTCAACTAGCCTACCTGGTTAAATAAATGTGTTCTCAACTAGCCTACCTGGTTAAATAAAGGTGTTCTCAACTAGCCTACCTGGTTAAATAAATGTGTTCTCAACTAGCCTACCTGGTTAAATAAAGATGTTCTCAACTAGCCTACCTGGTTAAATAAAGGTGTTCTCAACTAGCCTACCTGGTTAAATAAAGGTGAAATAAATCATTTTTTAAAAAGAATCCGACGAGTTTCGTAGCCTGTGTAGTAGGATTCAATCTTAGTCATGTGTTTATGCTTTTCCTGGTTGATTGTTTGTCTGGGGGCATAGCAGGATTTCTTATAAGCGTCTGGGTTAGAGTCCCGCTCCTTAAACGTCATTGATGCACTTATTGATGACATTGGTGACTGATGTGATATACTCCTCAATGCCATCGGATGAGTCCCGGAACATTTTCCTGCATGTACTAACAAAACAGTCCTGTAGCTTAGAATCTGCGTCATCTGACCACTTCCGTATAAACCTCTACGGATCAGCGTCCCTATACCGCGATGGTTGATGCTAACGTGCGCTATATGTGACTAGAATGACAATGTAAGTAACAGCAAACTTTCCAGGACATAGACATGTCTTATATGGGCAGAAAGCTTAAATTCCTGTGCAGTGTCCAATTTATAGTAGTTATTATATTGAAAAAATACCATGCTATTGTTTGAGGAGAGTGCACAACAACAAAAAACTTGTCACGGCAACTGGTTTGATACATTCACCTTTGAAGGTAAATAATGTGCATATATTTAGTAATCTTGCTCTGATTTGTCATCCTGAGGGTCCCAGAGATGAAATGTAGAATAGTTTTGTTTGATAAAATCTGTTTTTATATTCAAATTTAGGAACTGGGTTCTACAGTTTGAACCCTTGCTGTCTTTGGCTCCACACCCGCCCCGCCCGGCCATCTAGATGTGTGTAAGTTAGTGAATAAGCTAATGATCCATCATGTATGGGAGTGTGTAAACTTACATTTTGCCTTACCATATCATTTTTGTATGTTCTCTGTAGTTATGTACTTGGAAATGTATCGATGAACCAATTCAGCACATTTGGGCAGACTTGATACAAAATACTGTGCTTCACTGGATCAATCTGAAACTTTGTATTATATTTTACCAGATCTAATGTGTTATATTCTCCTACATTAATATCACAGTTCGACAAACTTCAAAGTCTTTCCTTTCAAATGGTTTCAAGAATATGCATATCCTTGCTTCAGGTCCTGAGCTACAGGCAGTTAGATGTGGGTATGTCATTTTATGCGAAAATTGAAAAAGAGAGTACGATCCTTAAGAGGTTTTAAGCCGAGGCCTACTGACAAAACAGATGCCGTGGCTCTAATTCATCACCATAGAGGGTTTAATGTGGAATTGTTCATCCATTTGGAAAATTCCAAAGAACTGGCAGAATAAACTAAATTGAACGTCTATATATCGAAAAGAAAACAGATTTCTGTTTGTAACCCTGAAGAAACTCGCCAAATTGAGCCCCATTTCAAATGATCATCCTATGTTTTTTTTATTGACAATGCTGTATATGGGGCAATTTAGCAATTAGGATTTGTTATCTGTCATGGTTATTATAAAGTAGGCATTGTTACGCACTGTTGGCATATAGATAAATGTGTGCATGCCTTGTGTTCTATATATTTTTTTTTGAGTACTTGAAAAAAAATCATATGAGTACTTGAACAGTCAAAACATATAAAATGCCCATCCCTAGTTCGTATTCTAGAAACGTCATTGAGTGAGTCAAATTCGGACTCATTGCGGAAGAGAAACAAATGTTGGTGAGCGTGGCGTTTGGACGGAGCCACGAGTCTGGGTAGCCAGGCAATACAGTTGATGGGAGACTATAAATTCTTATCTAACCAAAAGAGCAGTAACCACATGAAGCAGGCACACGATCAGGCTGTTTATATGTACATTTATTTAACAGTCTATTGGGACGTTATGACTGTGAAGCCTGGTCGTTGGAAGAATATTTACAGTAATTCACATTAACCATATTTTATATGCTTGTCTCTCTCCCCTCTGGTTAGCAAAGTGGAATTTAAGGGGACTTTTATAGAGCTGATGTTTAATGATAAATGACTTTGCTCTGTTTGGCTCCTTGGCTGTTGTATAGCAGATGCTTTTGTCATGCTTTTGGTGCCTGGGTTTTTGAAGCCTCAGCTTCAGTCTCAGTTCATTCATAATGACGAAGACGGTAGTAATGTCCTCACCATCACCACTCTCATTTCTCTGTTAATGGACTTGATGTGATTGTCCTAACTAGACATCTTATAAGTAGGAGGAGGCTGACCGGCCCCTGGGATGATTTCGACATAGACTAGAACCATCTGTCTCATCAGTGCCTTCTTCATTACGTTTGTCTTGTGTTGAGAATCAGCTGAAGATGTTTTTACATCGGAGGGGAAAAGCTGAGACAGAGGAGAAGCCACAAGATTTAGACTGGCATTCCTGAGACACTGGAGAAATGAGGAGAGAGGGAGACAGAGAGAGGGGGATGGAATGGAGACCACATCACGAGTGGGAAAGAGAGGGAGAAAACAGAGAGGAAAAGTTGTCATACAAAAATGTTGACTGGAAGAGACGTTAGAGTGAAGGGTTGTTAAAGAGAACAGAAAATCACATGAGAGGAGAGAGAGAGAGAGAGAGATTGGGGGATAGCAGCAGAGGGGAGAAGCAGAGAGAATAGGGAGAAACACCAGGGAGAATGTGTGTGTGGTTTGGCCAGATGATGCCAACCTGTGCTGCTCTAATTCTCCACCAGCACCAGTGAGGACCAGCCCTCATCAATTTACACACACACACACACACACACACACACACACACACACACACACACACACACACACACACACACACACACACACACACACACACACACACACACACACACACACACACACACACACACACACACACACACACACAAAAAGCCCAGTTCCAAGAATGATCAAGGCACAAGGTGAGACCCAAATGCAGACACAGTAGGCAGATGGTTGGAGTCTTACAATGTTTATTAATCCAAAGAGAATGGTCGTGGACAGACAAAAAGGTCAAAACCAGATCAGAGTCCAGGAGGTACAGAGTGGCAGACAGGCTCGTGGTCAAGGCAGGCAGAATGGTCAGGCAGGCGGGTACAAAGTCCATAAACAGGCAAGGGTCAAAACCGGGAAGACTAGAAAAAGGAGAATGCAAAAAGCAGGAGAATGGGAAAACCGCTGGTTGACTTGGAAACATACAAGATGAACTGGAGCCGAGAGACAGGAAACACAGGGATAAATACACTGGGGAAGATAAGCGACACCTGAAGGGGGTGGAGACAATCACAAGGACAGGTGAAACAGATCAGGGCGTGACAAGGATGTTCTCCGTCCATGTGTAAACCAACTCACACCCACACTGACAAACCCTTGGCCTGCACACTCAGTTATTCCATGGTCAACCTCCCAACCCCCAATCCCCCATGACCCTTATATGCTATCAACACCTCTATGTTTCCTCTGTTATTGGTCATTATGGTTCAGTCCTCATATTACCAGATCAATAATCTGCTCGCTCAACACAAGATCTGTCTGGAAGGTCCAACCAACCCCTCTCTGTCATAAAAGGAACTGACCTCACTGAGTTACCTTATGATGGTGCCAGGGCAGGTGTTGATGGATAATTGGACATAGTCGACTGGGAAATAATGATAAATAATTTTAATAATGATAAAGCAGGGTGTCTCAACCCAACACTTATGTCTCCATTCATTTCTGTGGTTGGCAGATGACACACACTCATCTCCCTGGCGACCTGGAGGAACAACACTTTGAGGCTGGCAGCTCGCATCAACGGCTAGGACACGTCAGTCAGTCAGGGAGCAGCCATGTTGAAATAAAAAATGGACATAAGTGTAAATATCCTCCAGGGATACAAATGTGTTTCTGATGAGGATATATTGTAGATAGAGAGAGGAGCATTGAGGAGATGGGGGAGGTGCAGTGAGGTGGGAGGAGGTGGGGGCTATGATTGGGTAGGAGGCAGGTGTGTCCCACCACAAATATGACACTGTTTTTCATCTTCCTGGAAGCGTGTGATTTAATTACAGGGGTTTTTCAGATTGACGCTCTCTTCTCGCCTGTTGGAAAGTGTGAAATATCCCGTTTATGTTTTGTAGACTGTGGTTGAGCTCTGCTTTTAAATGGAACTTTGATTACAGTTAAATACATTAGCTGCGGTTGGACTGGGGACAATAGAGAAAATTGTAGTATATAATTTATACATGTCCAAATTAAAAGAGAAAATATAACACGGACACAGGCAGGCATGCATGTAGACACACACACGCACACGCACACATACACGCACACACGCACACACACACACACACACACACACACACACACACACACACACACACACACACACACACACACACACACACACACACACACACACACACACACACACACACACACACACACACACACACACACACATGGCATGCACGTACACACACTACTCCTGAATTTCAGAATACGAGCCCCAGCCGATCCCTCACTGTCCTCCCCGAACGGGGCCCTTGTAGGGGGTGCGTACTGGCGGCAGAGAAGTCAGGCGCAGGAGAGCAATAACTGATTTACAACGGCGCAGTTAAATAAACAAAACCACCGTAAACAGAACAATAAATAAATGGGTAAACAAATTCCGTTACACACCAGCATAACGTACACAAGCACCACAACAAACAATTCCGGGCAAGGACATGGGGGGGACAGAGGGTTAAATACACAACATGTAATGATGGACTTGAAACCAGGTGTGTGGGAAGACAAGACAAAACAAATGGAAAATGAAAGGTGGATCGGCGATGGCTAGAAGACCGGTGACGTCGACCTCCAAACGCCGCCCGAACAAGGAGAGGGACCGACTTCGGCGGAGGTCGTGACAGCCCTTTGACCACAACTTCAAACAGAACAGCGTATCAGAAGCATGGCAGGCTAAACATGTAATATACATTTTTTTATATGGTCACTTTTTTTCCCTTCATACAGCCAACTACCTTTCTGCCTCCCCCTTCCCATACATGTCAGTGCTTTAGAAAGACTGATCACCATGTGTGCTGCTTTTTCAGGCGTGCTTACTGTACGATAATCAATTTGAGAGAGACTGAGAGGGAGAGAAACGTGTGAAATTATTCATCAGGGCCCCTTTGTATGAGGATGGTGGAGGTGTGGGGGTTGGGTGGGGACCAGCACCACACTGCACCACACAGGCCTCATAATTAGAGGAGAGACGGTGCTCCAGGAAAGAGAAAAAGGGAGGGAAGGGAATAAGGGGCAGTGATGGGGGGCACAGCTACCCAAACCATGATTTGTTGATACATTGGGAACACATTTTGAGGGGGCAGGGTTGTTGAGCTCAGTGCATGGCTGTAGGTCTATGGTTGGCTGTGGCTGGTTATGGTGGCAGATTGAGTGACAATGTCAGCCCTTCTGCTGGTGGTGGACCACCTCTCACTTACACGCCTCAGCACGTTTCCATCAGGACGCTCAGTAGTGTGTGTACGTGTGGTGTGTGTATAGGAATGACACGTGCTGCTCTGTTGGAACTTGGCATGTGTGACCAGAGAGAGAGAGAGAGAGAGAGAGATGTTTGCAACACAAGGTGATAGGTCCAAGGTGAGGGCAGGGCACTACTGTACGGAGACATGTCCCACCCCCCTTTCCTACCTACTGAGACCACAGAGAGAACACTACACAGGTCGCCATGGCAACGTAGCCCGCCGCCCTCTACCTCCAAATCACATTGCAATGACTGAATGGTCAGTCATCATGGAAATTCTCCCCTATTCTTTCTGTGTTTTAATGTTTTATTTTTTTACTTCCCCTCCTCCTCAATGTCTTTCTCTGAGGAGTGGAGGATGGGAACATGTTCTGTCTCTTTCTCTGAGGAGTGGAGGATAGGAACATGTTCTGTTTCTCTTTCTCTGAGGAGTGGAGGATAGGAACATGTTCTGTCTCTTTCTCTGAGGAGTGGAGGATGGGAACATGTTCTGTCTCTTTCTCTGAGGAGTGGAGGATAGGAACATGTTCTGTTTCTCTTTCTCTGAGGAGTGGAGGATAGGAACATGTTCTGTTTCTCTTTCTCTGAGGAGTGGAGGATAGGAACATGTTCTGTCTCTTTCTCTGAGGAGTGGAGGATGGGAACATGTTCTGTCTCTTTCTCTGAGGAGTGGAGGATAGGAACATGTTCTGTTTCTCTTTCTCTGAGGAGTGGAGGATAGGAACGTGTTCTGTCTCTTTCTCTGAGGAGTGGAGGATAGGAACGTGTTCTGTCTCTTTCTCTGAGGAGTGGAGGATGGGAACATGTTCTGTCTCTTTCTCTGAGGAGTGGAGGATGGGAACGTGTTCTGTCTCTCTGAGGAGTGGAGGATAGGAACATGTTCTGTCTCTTTCTCTGAGGAGTGGAGGATAGGAACATGTTCTTCTGTCTCTTTCTCTGAGGAGTGGAGGATAGGAACATGTTCTGTCTCTTTCTCTGAGGAGTGGAGGATAGGAACATGTTCTGTCTCTTTCTCTGAGGAGTGGAGGTTAGGAACATGTTCTGTCTCTTTCTCTGAGGAGTGGAGGATGGGAACATGTTCTGTCTTTCTCTGAGGAGTGGAGGATAGGAACATGTTCTGTCTCTTTCTCTGAGGAGTGGAGGATAGGAACATGTTCTGTCTCTTTCTCTGAGGAGTGGAGGATAGGAACATGTTCTGTCTCTTTCTCTGAGGAGTGGAGGTTAGGAACGTGTTCAGTCTCTTTCTCTGAGGAGTGGAGGATAGGAACATGTTCTGTCTCTTTCTCTGAGGAGTGGAGGTTAGGAACATGTTCTGTCTCTTTCTCTGAGGAGTGGAGGATAGGAACATGTTCTGTCTCTTTCTCTGAGGAGTGGAGGATGGGAACATTTTCTGTCTCTTTCTCTGAGGAGTGGAGGATGGGAACATGTTCTGTCTCTTTCTCTGAGGAGTGGAGGATAGGAACATGTTCTGTCTCTTTCTCTGAGGAGTGGAGGTTAGGAACATGTTCTGTCTCTTTCTCTGAGGAGTGGAGGATAGGAACATGTTCTGTCTCTTTCTCTGAGGAGTGGAGGATGGGAACATGTTCTGTCTTTCTCTGAGGAGTGGAGGATAGGAACATGTTCTGTCTCTTTCTCTGAGGAGTGGAGGATAGGAACATGTTCTGTCTCTTTCTCTGAGGAGTGGAGGATAGGAACATGTTCTGTCTTTCTCTGAGGAGTGGAGGATAGGAACATGTTCTGTCTCTTTCTCTGAGGAGTGGAGGATAGGAACATGTTCTGTCTCTTTCTCTGAGGAGTGGAGGATGGGAACATTTTCTGTCTCTTTCTCTGAGGAGTGGAGGATGGGAACATGTTCTGTCTCTTTCTCTGAGGAGTGGAGGATAGGAACATGTTCTGTCTCTTTCTCTGAGGAGTGGAGGTTAGGAACGTGTTCAGTCTCTTTCTCTGAGGAGTGGAGGATAGGAACATTTTCTGTCTCTTTCTCTGAGGAGTGGAGGATGGGAACATGTTCTGTCTTTCTCTGAGGAGTGGAGGATAGGAACATGTTCTGTCTCTTTCTCTGAGGAGTGGAGGATAGGAACATGTTCTGTCTTTCTCTGAGGAGTGGAGGATAGGAACATGTTCTGTCTCTTTCTCTGAGGAGTGGAGGATAGGAACATGTTCTGTCTTTCTCTGAGGAGTGGAGGATAGGAACATGTTCTGTCTTTCTCTGAGGAGTGGAGGATAGGAACATGTTCTGTCTCTTTCTCTGAGGAGTGGAGGATAGGAACATGTTCTGTCTCTTTCTCTGAGGAGTGGAGGATAGGAACATGTTCTGTCTTTCTCTGAGGAGTGGAGGATAGGAACATGTTCTGTCTCTTTCTCTGAGGAGTGGAGGATAGGAACATGTTCTGTCTCTTTCTCTGAGGAGTGGAGGATAGGAACATGTTCTGTCTTTCTCTGAGGAGTGGAGGATAGGAACATGTTCTGTCTCTTTCTCTGAGGAGTGGAGGATAGGAACATGTTCTGTCTCTTTCTCTGAGGAGTGGAGGATAGGAACATGTTCTGTCTCTTTCTCTGAGGAGTGGAGGATAGGAACATGTTCTGTCTTTCTCTGAGGAGTGGAGGATAGGAACGTGTTCAGTCTCTTTCTCTGAGGAGTGGAGGTTAGGGACATGTTCTGTCTCTTTCTCTGAGGAGTGGAGGATAGGAACATGTTCTGTCTTTCTCTGAGGAGTGGAGGATAGGAACATGTTCTGTCTCTTTCTCTGAGGAGTGGAGGATAGGAACATGTTCTGTCTCTTTCTCTGAGGAGTGGAGGATAGGAACATGTTCTGTCTCTTTCTCTGAGGAGTGGAGGATAGGAACATGTTCTGTCTTTCTCTGAGGAGTGGAGGATAGGAACATGTTCTGTCTCTTTCTCGGAGGAGTGGAGGATAGGAACATGTTCTGTCTTTCTCTGAGGAGTGGAGGATAGGAACATGTTCTGTCTCTTTCTCTGAGGAGTGGAGGTTAGGAACGTGTTCAGTCTCTTTCTCTGAGGAGTGGAGGATAGGAACATGTTCTGTCTCTTTCTCTGAGGAGTGGAGGTTAGGAACGTGTTCAGTCTCTTTCTCTGAGGAGTGGAGGATAGGAACATGTTCTGTCTCTTTCTCTGAGGAGTGGAGGATAGGAACATGTTCTGTCTTTCTCTGAGGAGTGGAGGATAGGAACATGTTCTGTCTCTTTGTCTGAGGAGTGGAGGATAGGAACATGTTCTGTCTCTTTCTCTGAGGAGTGGAGGATGGGAACATGTTCTGTCTTTCTCTGAGGAGTGGAGGATAGGAACATGTTCTGTCTCTTTCTCTGAGGAGTGGAGGATAGGAACATGTTCTGTCTCTTTCTCTGAGGAGTGGAGGATGGGAACATGTTCTGTCTTTCTCTGAGGAGTGGAGGATAGGAACATGTTCTGTCTCTTTCTCTGAGGAGTGGAGGATAGGAACATGTTCTGTCTTTCTCTGAGGAGTGGAGGATGGGAACATGTTCTGTCTCTTTCTCTGAGGAGTGGAGGATAGGAACATGTTCTGTCTTTCTCTGAGGAGTGGAGGATAGGAACATGTTCTGTCTCTTTCTCTGAGAAGTGGAGGATAGGAACATGTTCTGTCTCTTTCTCTGAGGAGTGGAGGATAGGAACATGTTCTGTCTTTCTCTGAGGAGTGGAGGATAGGAACATGTTCTGTCTTTTCTCTGAGGAGTGGAGGATAGGAACATGTTCTGTATTTCTCTGAGGAGTGGAGGATGAGAACATGTTCTGTCTTTCTCTGAGGAGTGGAGGATAGGAACATGTTCTGTCTCTTTCTCTGAGGAGTGGAGGATAGGAACATGTTCTGTCTCTTTCTCTGAGGAGTGGAGGATAGGAACATGTTCTGTCTCTTTCTCTGAGGAGTGGAGGATAGGAACATGTTCTGTCTCTTTCTCTGAGGAGTGGAGGATAGGAACATGTTCTGTCTCTTTCTCTGAGGAGTGGAGGATAGGAACATGTTCTGTCTTTCTCTGAGGAATGGAGGATAGGAACATGTTCTGTCTCTTTCTCTGAGGAGTGGAGGATAGGAACATGTTCTGTCTCTTTCTCTGAGGAGTGGAGGATAGGAACATGTTCTGTCTTTCTCTGAGGAGTGGAGGATAGGAACATGTTCTGTCTCTTTCTCTGAGGAGTGGAGGATAGGAACATGTTCTGTCTCTTTCTCTGAGGAGTGGAGGATAGGAACATGTTCTGTCTTTCTCTGAGGAGTGGAGGATAGGAACATGTTCTGTCTCTTTCTCTGAGGAGTGGAGGATAGGAACATGTTCTGTCTCTTTCTCTGAGGAGTGGAGGATAGGAACATTTTCTGTCTCTTTCTCTGAGGAGTGGAGGATGGGAACATGTTCTGTCTCTTTCTCTGAGGAGCGGAGGATAGGAACATGTTCTGTCTCTTTCTCTGAGGAGTGGAGGATAGGAACATGTTCTGTCTCTTTCTCTGAGGAGTGGAGGATAGGAACATGTTCTGTCTCTTTCTCTGAGGAGTGGAGGTTAGGAACGTGTTCAGTCTCTTTCTCTGAGGAGTGGAGGATAGGAACATGTTCTGTCTCTTTCTCTGAGGAGTGGAGGATGGGAACATGTTCTGTCTTTCTCTGAGGAGTGGAGGATAGGAACATGTTCTGTCTCTTTCTCTGAGGAGTGGAGGATAGGAACATGTTCTGTCTCTTTCTCTGAGGAGTGGAGGATAGGAACATGTTCTGTCTTTCTCTGAGGAGTGGAGGATAGGAACATGTTCTGTCTCTTTCTCTGAGGAGTAGAGGATAGGAACATGTTCTGTCTCTTTCTCTGAGGAGTGGAGGATAGGAACATGTTCTGTCTCTTTCTCTGAGGAGTGGAGGATAGGAACATGTTCTGTCTCTTTCTCTAGGAGTGGAGGATAGGAACATGTTCTGTCTCTTTCTCTGAGGAGTGGAGGATAGGAACATGTTCTGTCTTTCTCTGAGGAGTGGAGGATAGGAACATGTTCTGTCTCTTTCTCGGAGGAGTGGAGGATAGGAGCATGTTCTGTCTTTCTCTGAGGAGTGGAGGATAGGAACATGTTCTGTCTCTTTCTCTGAGGAGTGGAGGATAGGAACATGTTCTGTCTTTCTCTGAGGAGTGGAGGATAGGAACATGTTCTGTCTCTTTGTCTGAGGAGTGGAGGATAGGAACATGTTCTGTCTTTCTCTGAGGAGTGGAGGATAGGAACATGTTCTGTCTCTTTCTCTGAGGAGTGGAGGATGGGAACATGTTCTGTCTTTCTCTGAGGAGTGGAGGATGGGAACATGTTCTGTCTCTTTCTCTGAGGAGTGGAGGTTAGGAACGTGTTCAGTCTCTTTCTCTGAGGAGTGGAGGATAGGAACATGTTCTGTCTCTTTCTCTGAGGAGTGGAGGATAGGAACATGTTCTGTCTTTCTCTGAGGAGTGGAGGATAGGAACATGTTCTGTCTCTTTGTCTGAGGAGTGGAGGATAGGAACATGTTCTGTCTCTTTCTCTGAGGAGTGGAGGATGGGAACATGTTCTGTCTTTCTCTGAGGAGTGGAGGATAGGAACATGTTCTGTCTCTTTCTCTGAGGAGTGGAGGATAGGAACATGTTCTGTCTCTTTCTCTGAGGAGTGGAGGATGGGAACATGTTCTGTCTTTCTCTGAGGAGTGGAGGATAGGAACATGTTCTGTCTCTTTCTCTGAGGAGTGGAGGATAGGAACATGTTCTGTCTTTCTCTGAGGAGTGGAGGATAGGAACATGTTCTGTCTCTTTCTCTGAGGAGTGGAGGATAGGAACATGTTCTGTCTTTCTCTGAGGAGTGGAGGATGGGAACATGTTCTGTCTCTTTCTCTGAGGAGTGGAGGATAGGAACATGTTCTGTCTTTCTCTGAGGAGTGGAGGATAGGAACATGTTCTGTCTCTTTCTCTGAGAAGTGGAGGATAGGAACATGTTCTGTCTCTTTCTCTGAGGAGTGGAGGATAGGAACATGTTCTGTCTTTCTCTGAGGAGTGGAGGATAGGAACATGTTCTGTCTTTCTCTGAGGAGTGGAGGATAGGAACATGTTCTGTATTTCTCTGAGGAGTGGAGGATGGGAACATGTTCTGTCTTTCTCTGAGGAGTGGAGGATAGGAACATGTTCTGTCTCTTTCTCTGAGGAGTGGAGGATAGGAACATGTTCTGTCTCTTTCTCTGAGGAGTGGAGGATAGGAACATGTTCTGTCTCTTTCTCTGAGGAGTGGAGGATAGGAACATGTTCTGTCTCTTTCTCTGAGGAGTGGAGGATAGGAACATGTTCTGTCTCTTTCTCTGAGGAGTGGAGGATAGGAACATGTTCTGTCTTTCTCTGAGGAATGGAGGATAGGAACATGTTCTGTCTCTTTCTCTGAGGAGTGGAGGATAGGAACATGTTCTGTCTCTTTCTCTGAGGAGTGGAGGATAGGAACATGTTCTGTCTTTCTCTGAGGAGTGGAGGATAGGAACGTGTTCTGTCTCTTTCTCTGAGGAGTGGAGGATAGGAACATGTTCTGGCTCTTTCTCTGAGGAGTGGAGGTTAGGAACATGTTCTGTCTCTTTCTCTGAGGAGTGGAGGATAGGAACATGTTCTGTCTCTTTCTCTGAGGAGTGGAGGTTAGGAACATGTTCTGTCTCTTTCTCTGAGGAGTGGAGGATGGGAACATGTTCTGTCTTTCTCTGAGGAGTGGAGGATAGGAACATGTTCTGTCTCTTTCTCTGAGGAGTGGAGGATAGGAACATGTTCTGTCTCTTTCTCTGAGGAGTGGAGGATGGGAACATTTTCTGTCTCTTTCTCTGAGGAGTGGAGGATGGGAACATGTTCTGTCTCTTTCTCTGAGGAGCGGAGGATAGGAACATGTTCTGTCTCTTTCTCTGAGGAGTGGAGGATAGGAACATGTTCTGTCTCTTTCTCTGAGGAGTGGAGGATAGGAACATGTTCTGTCTCTTTCTCTGAGGAGTGGAGGTTAGGAACGTGTTCAGTCTCTTTCTCTGAGGAGTGGAGGATAGGAACATGTTCTGTCTCTTTCTCTGAGGAGTGGAGGATGGGAACATGTTCTGTCTTTCTCTGAGGAGTGGAGGATAGGAACATGTTCTGTCTCTTTCTCTGAGGAGTGGAGGATAGGAACATGTTCTGTCTCTTTCTCTGAGGAGTGGAGGATAGGAACATGTTCTGTCTTTCTCTGAGGAGTGGAGGATAGGAACATGTTCTGTCTCTTTCTCTGAGGAGTAGAGGATAGGAACATGTTCTGTCTCTTTCTCTGAGGAGTGGAGGATAGGAACATGTTCTGTCTCTTTCTCTGAGGAGTGGAGGATAGGAACATGTTCTGTCTCTTTCTCTAAGGAGTGGAGGATAGGAACATGTTCTGTCTCTTTCTCTGAGGAGTGGAGGATAGGAACATGTTCTGTCTTTCTCTGAGGAGTGGAGGATAGGAACATGTTCTGTCTCTTTCTCGGAGGAGTGGAGGATAGGAGCATGTTCTGTCTTTCTCTGAGGAGTGGAGGATAGGAACATGTTCTGTCTCTTTCTCTGAGGAGTGGAGGATAGGAACATGTTCTGTCTTTCTCTGAGGAGTGGAGGATAGGAACATGTTCTGTCTCTTTGTCTGAGGAGTGGAGGATAGGAACATGTTCTGTCTTTCTCTGAGGAGTGGAGGATAGGAACATGTTCTGTCTCTTTCTCTGAGGAGTGGAGGATGGGAGGAGGATAGGAACATGTTCTGTCTCTTTCTCTGAGGAGTGGAGGATAGGAACATGTTCTGTCTCTTTCTCTGAGGAGTGGAGGATAGGAACATGTTCTGTCTCTTTCTCTGAGGAGTGGAGGATAGGAACATGTTCTGTCTCTTTCTCTGAGGAGTGGAGGATAGTAACATGTTCTGTCTTTCTCTGAGGAGTGGAGGATAGGAACATGTTCTGTCTTTCTCTGAGGAGTGGAGGATAGGAACATGTTCTGTCTCTTTCTCTGAGGAGTGGAGGATAGGAACATGTTCTGTCTTTCTCTGAGGAGTGGAGGATAGGAACATGTTCTGTCTCTTTCTCTGAGGAGTGGAGGATAGGAACATGTTCTGTCTTTCTCTGAGGAGTGGAGGATAGGAACATGTTCTGTCTCTTTCTCTGAGGAGTGGAGGATAGGAACATGTTCTGTCTCTTTCTCTGAGGAGTGGAGGATAGGAACATGTTCTGTCTCTTTCTCTGAGGAGTGGAGGATAGGAACATGTTCTGTCTCTTTCTCTGAGGAGTGGAGGATAGGAACATGTTCTGTCTCTTTCTCTGAGGAGTGGAGGATAGGAACATGTTCTGTCTCTTTCTCTGAGGAGTGGAGGATAGGAGCGTGTTCTGTCTCTCTTTCTTTTATGGATGTTTTGCTGCATTTTTTAAATGTTCACAATGACCCTTCCTCTTTGTCTAAATGTGATGCCTGGTGGCCCAGAGTATCTTATTATCCTGCTTGTCATCGCTTTCTCTATATTCTGGGCCCTTTTCCACTGCAGCCTGTCTCCACAGTCCTCCATTATCAGCCAGTCTGTGTTATATGAATAAGAGCCATTACTGTCAGAGCAGTGTGCCGAAAGGGGCTATTGAGCATTCACTAACTCTAGCGTTTATGTGTTTTCTAGGCGAGCATACACACATCTTGACAGGAGACATTTTGCGGGGAACTTGAGACTCTATTTAGTTCTCAGTCCCAGCGACAGACAGAGTGGAGGAGAGAGGGGCAGGTGACGAGTGAAGGGAAGGAAAGAAAAGGGGGAGGAGTGGGAGGTATATGGGGGAGACATGACTGTGCTGGGAGTGTGCTGTGATAAGACTGGCCCACAGCAGAGAGGCAGTGAGGGAAGGAGAGGAGAGAGAGAGAGAGACATGGGAAATTTCTTTCGTCTGGCTTCAGTCTGCTCAGGGGCTTCTGTTTCCTCCCACTTTAATGGGCTCCCCCAGCCCATTAAAGTGTGTACCATCCACATTTCCTCTCCTTCCCTCACTCTTTCCCAGTCTCACTCCTTCCTCTGCCATTCCTCCTTCCCTTCCTCACCCATCCCTCCTCCCTGGTGCATCTCACTCCAAACCCATGACACTGCTCTGTCCATCCTCTAATACTTCTCCTAGCGTAGATATATAATTACCGGACTCTGGGCTCCCACTGAGTGAAGGAAAGGAAGCATAGATATATATAATTACCAGAGCCAGTGCTCCCAGTGAGCACAGTGATTGATACGTCTGTGGACCAGGCCATTTTGTAAGAACATTCATCCAACCTTATTATGGATTCAATTAAACTCCAGAACATCCAGTCCTCCTGGTATGGCTCCATTTACACAGTCCTCAATTACATTATGGGGATTACTCATGCATTAAAGGAGAATCAATATTTAGGACGCAAATCTGTATTTTTGATGTAAATTGCGTGTTATAGAAGTTTCTAGACTGTTTATTTGAGCATTTTCACTTGTTTTTGAGAAACTGATGCTACCGGCAATTAACTTCCTGAGCCTCATTCTGGAGTCCAAAACATGAATAAAGGCTCCAAAAACACCCAAATACATGCTTTTACAAATGGCAACGCTCTCAGTGTCATGTTGACGGTCTTTAGATGTTGAACACATGAAATTGTGTCAAGCATGTGTGTATAGACGGATGATTGATGCCTGCCTCACAATCATCATGTTCAAATTTGCAGAATTTCCTCCTGGAATATATTTCCACTTATGAAGACGGGGGTGTGTGTAACCACTGATAATCAGATTGCTGACAAAAATAGCATATATTTCATGCAGTTTGCACTGATGTGGCTGGAGACTGTATTGTTTCAGAGGCGCATCTAAAAGCAGCCAGCCAGGGAAAAGGTTCATTTTACCACACAGTGATATTCATAGAGGTAGCCATACTGGAGATTACTCAGAATTATTAGAGATTTGTTTCTGCTGTTGGAGGAGGACAAATGACACACGCACACACACACACACACACACACACACACACACACACACACACACACACACACACACACACACACACACACACACACACACACACACACACACACACACACACACACACACACACACACACACACACACACACACACACACACGCACACACACACACACACACACACACCGGCATAATCACAATCAAACACATTTCACATTAAGCTGTGACACCTCATCTGGTGACCTTTTCCGTATCTCCTCTAAGAGTGAGCTGTGTGATTCCCATCCTGGGATCCGTTTAGGTAATGGATCCAATTTTAGCCCTGTTCTGGCTGCCGTCACATAGGACGGCTGGGAATGGCCAGGGACCTCACGATACAATATTATCACAATACGTAGGTGCCAATACGATATGTATTGCAATTCTCACGATTCTATATGTATTGGGATTCGATACTGGGATTTATTGCGATTCGATGTTCCAAAAATATTGCTCAACATATATTTCTACTGCAGAAGGACAAGAGAGAGACATGAGAAAACAAGTTTTCATCAGTGATGGTAAACGTTTTCATCAGTGATGGTAATAAAAGTGCTGAAAACAAATTGTCTCCCATTTTTTTCTTGTTTTATATGGAGATCAAGCTATGAAGGAAAAATACTGGAGTTTTGGTGCAGGTACAGACAACTAGCGCAAAAATAATATTGCGATATTGTCAAAACGATATTATACAATATATCTTCACAAAAATAATATCCCAATAGGTAACTGTATTGATTTTTTCCCCCATCAGTAATAGGACAATCTCGGGAAGTCATGTGTGTGATGGGGTCAAACGTAGCGTGGGTGCTGCGCTTTGTGTCACACGCTTCCCTTAGCATCCAGTTATCTCTGTGTGTATTATATCTGGCCACGCCGTCAGTATCAAGCTACTACTGCTAAGATAATGGAATTTACCCAGCGTTAGAGAAATAAAGAGAAAACAAAACCCCCCAAAAAACATAAATGTATCATTCTTGTCCAATTTATATCTGTAGACTACATTTAGATTTTTCTTTCATTATTTTAGGCTATCTGGTATTAGTGCGTAACGCTAAGCTTTCGGGCCTAACTGTACGCATGCCAAATAGCCTACACGCCAATCGCCAAAAGCTTTTGGGAACGGGCAGAAAAAGTTAACATCGATCCTCAGAAGTAAAAAGGGCAATGTCGGAGTTTAATTCGATAAGAGAAAAGCTAAAAAAAATGGAAAGATTTGGTGAAGTGGTGAAAGAGGATGGTAGCAGTGCCGGTAATGTTATGTTATGTGTGATGGTTGTGAGGGGCTGTACAAATTCGACAGTCACAGGATGGGGACTACAAATAGGCCTATGGCACGTCAACGGAACTATAGCCTTTTGCTCAGATTGGTTAAATGGAAACTGAAATCTGTAAGCTGACTGTAGGTCTATAACCTTGCACATAGCCTTAATATTAACTATCGCATAATTAAGCATGACTCTGGGAACAGGAGTGTAGAAATATGATTTGTTACTTTCAGCATCTTGAGAGAATGTGAATGTGCAGTTAGAGACTGTCTGTAGAGGCGCTGTCTTTATCAGAATTATAAAACTGATAGTATTTCAACCACATAAAATATGCATCCAAGCCGAACTGAAATCTTATCAGAAACATATTGGGTCGTTTTCACAGCTTTCTATTTTTTTTATTTTTACAACCGGTCAAACTGATGTCATTTGGACATTTTGCACAGAAAATCATTAAATTATATATTTTTTTGTTTTTGCATTTTCTTCCCGGTCCCTAAACAGACGCATAGATGACAGAGAACTTTACTGAGATCAACTAGATTGAAGCATTCATTCTATTGATTTATTACATTATTCTGGTTTATTTAGTATTCTAGGGCAACAAGTAATGACAGAAGAGAAGCTGCATGTATCTAATTATAGACAAGTTGACTAACAAATAGCCTACCAAAATGCTGGAAATTATCGTTCCATGTTCTCTGCCTATAGCCTACACATTTGCATTTTCTATGTTAGCTGGTTAGAGACCGATATGGGCCACAGATTTTCACTTTATCACATATTTTCGGGAGGTTGCAGATGGGTTATTAGCATTTGCGGGTGTGGGTGAACAAACAGCTCACCCGCGGGCCACTAGAGTCTATAATACACTGTATTTCTTTGTCTTTGTTTGTGTTTCTCGCTTTATCCATCCCCACTTGTTTTTGTGCCTCCCTCTCTCTACTACCTCCCTATTGGCTTTGTTTCACCATGCACCCGCCCCCTCTGCTGCTCTCTCTCTCCTCTGACCCCAAACAAGGATCATCTCTCCAGGGCTTTATTTGATTTGATTTTGCTCTCTCTATTCTCTTTGTCTTCTCCCACAAACAAAGGGCAGGTAGAAATAAAAAAACACCCTTGTCTTTCTCATAATGTAGACCTTAAAGACTATTCAATATAAATATGCATTACATAGCCTGCGGTTGCCCTCTCTCTTGTGGGTGTATGGTCCATGAACTACGCCTATTTAAATCACTGCCCAGAGCATGGGGAGATCCAGCTTGTTGCCGATGGGCCCTTTTACGCTCTAACGAGGGGTTCATGGGGTCAGAATGTGTATGCTTATGCATGTATTTATTTTATGGTGGTTGTATGTCCCTGGTTCCTGTCTGTCTGGTTTCCAATCCCTTTGTTTTACATAACAAAGCCCACAAACCTGTTTGTTTCCTATAAGCCAGACAGTACAGTTCTCACTCTCGGTACTGTACTGACTAACAGTGGTGAAAACCTTTTTTCATTTTTCATTGTGTGATTTAAATAGCATGCACACACACATACTAGCTCATTATCTTTTTTTCAAATAGTAGCTTGCAACGTTGTGCCATATGCCACACTTATTGAAATGTTAATGGAGCTGTCTCAAAGTGCTGCTCTTTCATTCATGCTGCTCTAAGTGAATTTATTCATGGCAATTTACTGCTCTCACGCTGGATTATTCTAATGAGGGGGTTAAAGGGTGACGCACGGCGAGCATGACCTTTCTCTGCTTTGATGCAGGGGATTCCGGGTCCTGTTAGGCTCGGCCCCCATGTTTCCACTCTGTCTCCCCTTCCCTTGAGGCAGGAGATGAGATCTGGATGTAGCATGTAGCATGGACATTCTGCCAACAGCACAGCCTGTCTCGCTGCCTGGGTGTCTGCTGGTCACATGAGCACAGAGATGGACAGAGAGGGTTGACAGACTGAGGAGCAGGTGCCAATGTGAAACATGTCTGCGTGAGGTTGTATATCCATTTGGATGTGGGGAAGGGAAATGAGCTTGAATGACACTAGGTTACTAGTGTTGACTGTGGCACTTGTGGTAATTGATCCGAGACACCATCAATAAGTCAATCCCCTGTGGTTTCCAGCTATTAAAGGAAGGGAGAAAAGGTTACTGTTTTCTCTGTGATGGAACACCATGAAGCTGATTGACAGTGATACCATCTATCGTGAACGTTTTCCTCCTGTGAATGACGTTCAGTCATGTATATTGCCTGTTTGAAGCCACAGGGTGGTCAGTCAATGGCCCACTATTTAAAGCTATCAGTTTTTTGATAGTGGTTGAATTTGAATTACTGAAAGAAAGGTTGCTCTGGAGGGAAAAAAATATATTTCTAGGATTTATGTAAGGAAGTTGAGTGCTTTGTATTCATGTACATAATGGGTCTTGTGAATTGAATCATCATAGGAATGTTAGGCCTAAGGGTCAGATGATTATTGTGAATAGCAAGGTAAGCGTTGGCTGCAGGCTAATATACTGACCAAAAATATAAATGCAACATGCAACAATTTCAATGATTTTACTGAGTTACAGTTCATATAAGGACATTAGTCAATTGAAATATATGAATTAGGCCCTAATCTATAGATTTTACATGACTGGGCAGGGGCACAGCCATGGGTGGGCCTTACTTGTGCTCTGCGGTTGTGAGGTGAGTTGGACGTGCAACCAGATTCTCTAAAACGACGTTGGAAGTGGCTTATGTGTTGAAATTAACATTACATTCCCTGGCAACTACTCTGGTGGACATTCCTAGTCAGCATGCCAATTGAATTCTACCTCAAAACTTGAGACCTCTGTGACATTGTGTTGTGTGACAAAACTGCACATTTTAGAGTGGCCTTTTATTGTTCCCAGCACAAGGTGCACCTGTGTAATTATCATGCTGTTTAATCAGCTTTTTGATATGACACCCCTGTCAGGTGGATGGATTATCTTGGCAATGAATGAGAACTGTTCATGAAACATGGGACCAACACTTTACATGTTGCGTTTATATTTTTGTTCAGTATGCATTGTTAGGGTTCAGGTGTTGTGAATAGCAAGATTTGCGTTAGCTGTAGGTTAAGATAATCTCAGTGTGTGAAGTGTGTCCTCTTCTCTCTGCAGGATGCCCCATCCCCGTGGGTAGATAGATAGCTATCAGCTCTGAGTATGTAGGTTATGTCTCTCCACTCTGCCCCCAGCTCAGGGTCTTTTGCTATCAGCTAGGTTACCTGCTGCCTGCCGCTGTCAGCCAGGCCTCTCGCCAATAGCCATATCCTCTCTGTGGGGATGTATCCTCCCTCTGAATCTGGTTAATTCTCAGCTCTGTGGGGATGTATCCTCCCTGTGTCCCCCTCTGAATCTGGTTTATTCTCAGCTCCGTGTGGATTTATCCTCCCTGTGTCCCCCTCTGAATCTGGTTAATTCTCAGCTCTGTGGGGATGTATCCTCCCTGTGTCCCCCTCTGAATCTGGTTTATTCTCAGGTCTGTGGGGATGTATCCTCCCTGTGTCCCCCTCTGAATCTGGTTAATTCTCAGGTCTGTGTGGATGTATCCTCCCTGTGTCAGCCTCTGAATCTGGTTAATTCTCAGCTCTGTGTGGATGTATCCTCCCTGTGTCCCCCTCTGAATCTGGTTTATTCTCAGCTCTGTGTGGATGTATCCTCCCTGTGTCCCCCTCTGAATCTGGTTAATTCTCAGGTCTGTGGGGATGTATCCTCCCTGTGTCCCCCTCTGAATCTGGTTAATTCTCAGGTCTGTGTGGATGTATCCTCCCTGTGTCAGCCTCTGAATCTGGTTAATTCTCAGCTCTGTGGGGATGTATCCTCCCTGTGTCCCCCTCTGAATCTGGTTAATTCTCAACTCTGTGGGGATGTATCCTCCCTGTGTCCCCCTGTGTCCCCCTCTGAATCTGATTAATTCTCAGCTCTGTGGGGATGTATCCTCCCTGTGTCCCCCTCTGAATCTGGTTAATTCTCAACTCTGTGGGGATGTATCCTCCCTGTGAATCTGGTTAATTCTCAGCTCTGTGGGGATGTATCCTCCCTGTGTCCCCCTCTGAATCTGGTTTATTCTCAGCTCTGTGGGGATGTATCCTCCCTCTGAATCTGGTTAATTCTCAGCTCTGTGGGGATGTATCCTCCCTGTGTCCCCCTCTGAATCTGGTTTATTCTCAGGTCTGTGGGGATGTATCCTCCCTGTGTCCCCCTCTGAATCTGGTTAATTCTCAGCTCTGTGGGGATGTATCAGCCTCTGAATCTGGAAAGTCTGAGGGGCCAGAATATTTTAGACAATGTTGCAAGTCTGCTAGCATGAGCTTATTTTTGGTCAGGACCAGGATATTTTCTACCTGTGGGCTGGAGTGCTTTTATTTGTTGGTTTTATGTAGGCTATTTTACATATTGGCAATGGCAATAGAAGTTACTTTTAGATTTGTATAATTTTCATTTAGATATAATTTTGATTAAGCACATGACATTGATTTAGAGATACGAAGACATTATTCTAAATGAAATGTAACTGTTTCACGAAAGCAGGCATATGAAAATCATAACTGGCACGCAGATCAGTAGAAATGGCACGATAACTTGGCATTCCAAATGGAAAAGGTGGCCGACCGCTGGCGTAGTGTCGGGAACAGTTTTTTGTCTTCTGGTGAGGATATATTGATCTCTGGCTCCCTCTTTAGTAATTTGTGTGTCTTCATTTTAAAGCGCAGTGCTTAAAGCCTCAGACAAGCTCAGTCCCAAACAAACAAAAAATCTCAAGCTCAGTAGCCTGCATATAGTTGATTTTATTCAAACATAGGGTGTGTCTATATATGGAAAAATACATGATTAAAAATTCAGACCAATCGATTGGTTGAAAGAACAGCCCTGGATTCCTGGCTTGTGAGGACTATTCAAAGAACCAGTCTCAGTCTGAGCTCTGAGGCATTCAGGCCTGCATATTGTTATCATATCCACAGTGACACATTCTGTGTGGGCAGAGGGGGCATGCCATGCGGGTAAGCTGTGGATGGTTCAGAGCTTGTTGGAGCAGGTTACTGTTTCTCCCAGCAGGCATGGGGTACCGAGATCAAGTAGCTTTGATATAGGGGCATGATGATGCTTCTCGGTGGATGCATGTGTGTATGTGACAGAGGTGGCTTGTTTTCTTTCTGAGGCAGAGGAAACACAGAGGCGGAGGAAGAGAGACTCTGATGGCAGTAGATTGGTGAGTGGGTGACTGTTCCTGTGGATTTCAGACCAAGTCTTTGCCAAGTAATTGAACAGAAACAGTGGCTTGGTTTTGTCAAATGCTGCCCTTGAGATTAGAAGCAAAGTGGATGTTGTAGATAGTCTCTGGCCTGGGGAAAGAAAGAATGAAGAAGAAAGAGAAAGAGATAATGGAAGAGATAAAGGGAATAAACATGACATTGTGTTGAGGGTGAGCAGTGTATGCTGCTGTCAGGTCCATTACTTAGCCCTGGCCCTGGGCCTGGGGCCTGGGTCTACTGCTTGGGTCTGGGCTACCTGGTGGGGTAGCAGGAGATCTGGACCTGCCTAGTTGGGTAATGAGAGATCCCTGTGCTCTGCCCGTGGCAGCCCAACAGGGCTGGAAAAGGTATGTCAAGTTGTATTCCTTCATTTTGTTGAGGGAAATGTTATTTCTGCATGCGAGCGAGGCTCTCCGTTAAATAGAGAGGGATTCAGTGGAGCACAGTGGTCAGGCTAGGGATGGGTGCTCTATGTCAGGAAGGCATGACCTGTGTGTGTGTGTGTGTGTGTGTGTGTGTGTGTGTGTGTGTGTGTGTGTGTGTGTGTGTGTGTGTGTGTGTGTGTGTGTGTGTGTGTGTGTGTGTGTGTGTGTGTGTGTGTGTGTGTGTGTGTTGCACGGGGCCATGCAACAGGGTCAGACTGGACGCTTGTTACAGTAACAGTTCAGACCTCCACTGTGGACATTGTCTCCTAGACAACTGAGCTCCTGTCAAATGAATGATCCAACACAGGCTCTTAGAGAGAGCAAACACAGCATTTCAGCATGTCTGAATCAGTCAGTCTGTCTCTGTCAGACACAATGAAGTACACCCCTGTCTGTCTACTGCTACTCAGCTGCAATCGGAATGCAGACCTCTAAATGCGGTCAAACAGAGCTCATTAGTGATCCATTGTGTGTTTCTAGTGGCACGCTGTGTGTACAAGTCTCTTGGTCATTCTATAGTAGCTCTGGGGGTATTTATCCAGATCAGATTTTACTAGGAGGGATTTCTCAGTTTCCATTAGAACAGAAAAACTGTTTTTTTTTCAAGGACTGCGGCATATATCTGTCAATGTGAGGGCATATAGAGGGAGTATGATAGCAACCTCACCCTAAAACTAATGTATCACTCCTCATTGTCCAGACTATATTTCCACATCTCGTGTGATTCAGCACTGGCTCAGGTTATCACCGAGCTTCTGCTCCAATTTCAGCTCCTTCACTCCTGAGCAGCTTTAACTACAGAGAGAGCCCAGCTGAGAGCACAGCCCCTGTCGTGGGAAGGGAAGGAGTGAAGGGTGGATGGATGGTTGACGGAGCTCTGTTTGTCCTCTCCTGCTCTCCGTCCCCATGCCTTTTCTGTATTGACATACACTACAATCAGAAAGTATTCCGACCCCTACACTTTTCACACATTTTGGTATGTTACAGCCTTATTCTTAAATGTATTAAATAGTTTCTTTCCCCTCATCAATCTACATACATACCCCATAATGACAAAGCAAAAACAGGTTTGTATAAATGTTTGCAATTTTATTTAAATATTACATTTACATAAGTATTCAGACCCTTTACTCAGTACTTTGTTGAAGCACCTCTGGCAGCGATTACAGCCTTGTGTCTTCTTGGGTATGACGCTACAACCTTAGTACACCTGTATTTGGGGAGTTTCTCCAATTCTTCTCTGCAGATCCTCTCAAGGTCTGTCAGGGTGGATGCTGAGCGTTGCTGCACAGCTATTTTCAAGTCTCTTTAGAGATTTTTGATCGGGTTCAAGTCCGAGCTCTGGCTGGGCCACTCAGGGACATTCAGAGACTTGTCCCGAAACCACTCCTGCATTGTCTTTTCAGTGTGCTTAGGGTCATTGGCCTGTTGGAAAGTGAACCTTCGCCCCCAGTCTGAGGTCCTGAGCGTTCTGGAGCAGGTTTTCATCAAGGATCTCTCCATACTTCTCTGTTTATCTCTGAATTTAGATTCTCATAGCAAAGGCTCTGAATATTTATGTAAATGTCTGTTTTATCTGTTTAAATTGTTTAACTTGGGTCAAACATTTCAGGTAGCCTTCCACATGCTTCCCACAATAAGTTGAGCGAATTTTGGCCCATTCCTCCTGACAGAGCTGGTGTAACTGAATCAGGTTTGTAGGCCTCCTTGCTCGCACACGCTTTTTCACTTCTGCCCACACATTTTCTATGGGATTGATGTCAGGACTTTGTGATGGCCACTCTAATATCTTGACTTTGTTGTCCTTAAGCCATTTTGCCACAACTTTGGAAGTATGCTTGGGGTCATTGTCCATTTGGAAGACCCATTTGCGACCAAGCTTTACTTCCTGACTGATGTCTTGACACGTTGCTTCAATAAATCCACATACTTTTCCTTCCTCATGATGCCATCTATTCTGTGAAGTGCACCAGTCCCTCCTGCAGCAAAGCACCCCGCATGATGCTGCCACTCCTGGGCTTCATGGTTGGGATGGTGTTCTTCGGCATGCAAGCCTCCCCCTTTTTACTCCAAACATAACGATGGTCATTATGGAACATAGTTCTATTTTTGTTTCATCAGACCAGAGGACATTCCTCCAAAAAGTACGGTCTTCGTCCCCATGTGCAGTGGCAAACCGTAGTCTGGCTTTTTTTATGGCGGTTTTGGAGCAGTGGCTTCTTCCTTACTGAGTGGCCTTTCAGTTTATGTCGATGTAGGACTCGTTTTACTGTGGATATAGATACTTTGTACTTGTTTCCTCCAGCATCGTCACATGGTCCTTTGCTGTTGTTCTAGGATTGATTTGCACTTTTCACACCAAAGTACATTAATCTCTAGGAGACAGAACACATCTCTTTCCTGAGCTGTATGGTGGCTGCGTGGTCCGATGGTGTTTATACTTGTGTACTACTGTTTCTTCAGGCATTTGGGAATTGCTCCCAAGGATGAACCAGATATGTGGAGGTCTACAATTTTTTTTCTGAGGTCTTGGCTTATTTCTTTTGATTTTCCCATGATGTCAAGCAAAGATGCACCAAGTTTGAAGGTAGGCCTTGAAATACATCCACAGGTACACCTCCAATTGACTCAAATGATGTCAATTTGCCTATCAGAAGCTTCTAAAGCCATGACATCATTTTCTGGAATTTTCCAAGCTGTTTAAAGGCACAGTGAACTTAGTGTATGTAAACTTCTGACCCACTGGAATTGTGATAGCGTGAATTTTAAGTGAAATAGTCTGTCTGTAAACAATTGTTGGAAAAATTACTTGTGTCATTCACAAAGTAGATGTCCTAACCGACTTGCCAAAACTATAGTTTGTTTAACAAGAAATTTGTGGAATATTTGAAAAACAAGTTTTAATGACTCCAACCTAAGTGTATGTAAACTTCCAACTTCAACTGTTTCTTTATTCACAAAGCTCCCAAATCGTCTGTTCTGTTGTCATGCAAATGGACTTCAACTTCAAACGCCATGCCACAGTCATGGCAAACAAATAGTGTCTACCTCTAGAGAACTGGAGTTCTGAATAGTCATCTGTATCCTATGTATGTCAAACTATACTGTATGAGTTTACATTTTCCTTGTTTGTCTGAATGGCCAAAATATACGTTGATATACAGTATGTTCTCTGTTGAATGAAAAATGTAATATTGGTCTCTCTGGTCTCTGTGGATGATATGTGGATCCTAAGGGACAGCCTCTGTGTCATTGTACAGCAGCAGTAAACGTCAGCTTTCAATGCCTGCCTGCCTTCACCTCTCAGAGGGAACGACTAAGTTATGTGGAGGAATGTTTTCACTGAAAACAGTAGCGGAGTAACCCATAAAACAAAATGGAAAGTGTGTGTGTGTGTGTGTGTTTTCCAGTATTGCTCTTCCCCTGCCTCCCTTACAATTGATAATAATCTTTACTTGCATAAATGTTATTAGGAGTATATGGCCTTAAATCATAAGGCATTAACAGTGTGTTCTATAGCTGCCTCCATATGTTGACACAGACCCTTTGTTTTTACCCCTTCTGAGTGATACTTCTTCATCCCCCTTTTACACTGCATTTGGAAAGTAATTCAGACCCCGTGACTTCAGATCCACATTTTGTTACTTTACAGCCTTATTCTAAAATGGATAATTGTTTTTGTGTTTCTCATCCATCTACACACAATACCCAAAAATGACAAAGCAAAAACAGTTTTTTAGAAATGTTTACAATTTTATTAAAAATAAAAAACTGAAATATCACATTTACATAAGTATTCAGACCCTTTACTCAGTACTTTGTTGAAACACCTTGGGTAGCGATTACAGCCTTGAGTCTACTTGGGTATGACACTACAAGCTTGGCACACTTGTATTTGGGGAGTGTCTCCCATTCTTCTCTGCAGATCCTCTCAAGCTCTGTCAGGTTGGATGGGAGCATTGCTGCACAGCTATTTTCAAGTCTCTCCAGAGATTTTTGATCGGGTTCATGTCCGGACTCTGGGCCACTCAAGGTCATTCAGAGACTTGTCCCAAAGCCACTCCTGTGTTGTCTTGGCTGTGTGCTTAGGGTCGTTGTCCTGTTGGAAGGTGAACCTTTGCCCCAGTCTGAGGTCCTAAGCACTCTGTAGCAGGTTTTCATCAAGAATCTCTATGTACTTTGCTGACCAGTTTCCCAGTCCCTGCCGCTGAAAAACATCCGCACAGCATGATGCTGCCACCATCAAGCTTCACTGTAGGGATCGTGCCAGGTTTCCTCCAGATATTATGCATGGCATTCAGGCCAAAGACATCAATCTTCTTTTCATCAGACCAGATAAGTGTCCTTTAGGTGCCTTTTGGCCAACTCCAAGCGTGCTGTCATGAGCCTTTTACTTCCGTCTGGCCACTCAGGCTTGATTGGTGGAGTGCTGCAGAGATGGGTGTTCTTCCCGGAAGGTTCTACCATCTCCACAGAGGAACCCCGGTGCTCTGCCAGAGTGACCATCGTTTTCTTGGTCACTTCCCTGACCAATGCCCTTCTTCCCGATTTCTCAGTTTGGCCGGGCAGCCAGCTCTAGGAAATGTCTTGGTCTTTGTTTTATTTAATCCATTTAAGAATAAGGCTGTAATGTAATAAAATGTGGAAAAAGTCAAGGAGTCTGAATAATTTCCGAATGCACTGTCCCTCTTGTTGATGACTGTCCCCCATTAAATGAGTGGATTCGGCTATTTTAGACACACCTATTGCTGACAGGTGTATAAAATCGAGCACACAGCCATGCAATCGCAATAGACAAACATTGGCAGTAGAATGGCCTTACTGAAGAGCTCAATGACTTTCAACGTCATAGGGTGCCACCTTTCCAACAA
The DNA here is from genome assembly GCF_023373465.1 of Oncorhynchus keta. Taxonomy (NCBI): domain Eukaryota; kingdom Metazoa; phylum Chordata; class Actinopteri; order Salmoniformes; family Salmonidae; genus Oncorhynchus; species Oncorhynchus keta. The sequence continues at coordinate 31,939,725 of NC_068432.1, forward strand.
GTCAGTTTGTCAAATTTCTGCCCTGCTAGAGCTGCCCCTGTCGACTATAAGTGCTGTTTTTGTGAACTGGAAATGTCTAGGAGCAACAATGGCTCAGCCATGAAGTGTTAGGCCACACAATCTTACAGAACGGGACCGCTGAGTGCTGAAGCGCGTACCATATAAAAATCATCCTCAGTTGCAACACTCACGACCGAGTTCCAAACTGCCTCTGGAAGCAACGTCTGTACAAGAACTGTTCATCAGAAGCTTAATGAAATTTGTTTCCATGGCCGAGCAGCCTAAGATCACCATGCGCAATGCCAAGCGTCGGAAATCTCGCCGCCATTGGTCTCTGGAGCAGTGGAAACGCGTTCTCTGGAGTGATGAATCACGCTTCACCATATTGCAGTCTGACGGACAAATCAGCATTTGGTGGATGCCAGGACAACGCTACCTGCCCAAATGCAAAGTGGAAACGGTAAAGTTTGGTGGAAGAGGAATGATGGTCTGGGGCTGTTTTTCATGGTTCGGGTTAGGCCCCTTAGTTCCAGTGAAGGGAAATATTAATGCTACTGCATACAATGACATTCTAGACAATCTTGTGCTTCCAACTTTGTGGCAACAGTTTGGGGAAGACCCTTTCCTGTTTCAGAATGACAATGCCTCTGTGGACAAAGCGAGGGCCATACAGAAATGGTTTGTCGATCGGTGTGGAAAAACTTGACTGGCCTGCATAGAGCCCTGACTTCTACTCCACCGAACACCTTTGGGATTAATTGGAACACAGACTGCGAGCCAGGCCTAATTGCTCAACATCAGTGCCCGACCTCACTAATGCTCTTGTGACTGAATGGAAGCAAGTCCCTGCAGCAATGTTCCAACATCTAGTAGAAAGCCTTCCCAGAAGAATTGAGGATGTTATAGTGGCAAAGGGAGGACCAACTCCATGGTAATGCCCATGATTTTGGAATGAGATGTTTGACGAGCTGGTGTCCACATCCATGTAGTGTATGTGAAATACAGTGTGAGAAGGCATTGAGCTATAGGAAATGAACAGAGAGAGGGGCCAGGCCTGAGAACTCTTTCTTTGCTGCTCTATTCAATTTATGTAATGCCAGATTTTCTTCTTCCACTGTACGCTGCCAACACCCTCTCCTAATCCCCTTCCTCCTCATTTTTCTCTCTCTCTATATATATATATATATTATTTTCCCCTCTCTCTCTCTCTCTCTCTCTCTCTCTCTCTCTCTCTCTCTCTCTCTCTCTCTCTCTCTCTCTCTCTCTCTCTCTCTCTCTCTCTCTCTATATATATATATATTTCCCTCTCTCCTGCTCTCCTCACTCACTCTCAATCCCTCTCTATTTCTATCCCTTTCTCCCACCTATCTCTCTCAATTTATTTTATTTCCATCACTCTGGTTCTCTCATAGTTGGTTCGTTGGTTGGATGTGAGTTGTGCTGGTGTAGAAGGGCATGAGTGGAGGAGATGAAAGCGTGGGTTACACAACCCTTTTAGCTAGCTTTAATGTGTCTCATCCCTTTACGACAGTGCACACATCACCAGGATTAGGGTGTCAGGAAGACCAGACAGACAGGGGCTGACGAGCCGCATAGGGGATTCGCCATGGCTCATCTACACGTACTCAACACACACATGAACACACACGCACACACCCTGGTATGGAAAAGGAGAAATCAACAAGAATCCAGTCTCAGAAGTATGGGTCATGTTATAAGCCCCACATATATCCACTCATCCCTTTCTGGAGGAGAGTTTGTCCTTTGCTGTCACAGTGTGAATGACTTGAACCCAATATAGCCTTTTCACTGTGCTGACGTTCAAATGGATTTACAGATGTGTTTAGTACCAGCAAGCCTATGATGAGGCCAAGTTTTAGCTTGTCTCTCAATTCTCTGATCCCCTCTCTCTGTGCTGAGAGTGTTGCCCACAGAGAGAGAGAGAGATAGTATATCACAAAAGTGAGTACACCCCTCACATTTTTGTAAATATTTGAGTATATCTTTTCATGTGACAACACTGAAGAAATGACACTTTGCTACAATGTAAAGTAGTGAGTGTACAGCTTGTATAACAGTGTACATTTGCTGTCCCCTCAAAATAACTTAAGACACAGCCATTAATGTCTAAACCACTGGCAACAAAAGTGAGTACACCCCTAAGTGAAAATGATCAAATTGGGCCCAAAGTGTCAATATTTTGTGTTGCCACCATCATTTTCCAGCACTGCCTTAACCCTCTTGGGCATGGAGTTCACCAGAGCTTCACAGGTTGCCACTGGAGTCCTCTTCCACTCCTCCATGACGGCATCACGGAGCTGGTGGATGTTAGAGACCTTGCACTCCTCCACCTTCCGTTTGAGGATGCCCCACAGATGCTCAATAGGGTTTAGGTCCGGAGACATGCTTGGCCAGTCCATCACCTTTACCCTCAGCTTCTTTAGCAAGGCAGTGGTCGTCTTGGAGGTGTGTTTGGGGTCGTTATCATGTTGGAATACTGCCCTGCGGCCCAGTCTCCGAAGGGTGGGGATCATGCTCTGCTTCAGTATGTCACAGTACATGTTGGCATTCATGATTCCCTCAATGAACTGTAACTCCCCAGTGCCGGCAGCACTCATGCAGCCCAATACCATGACAATCCCACCACCAAGCTGGACTGTAGGCAAGACACTTGTCTTTGTACTCCTCACCTGGTTGCCGCCACACACGCTTGACACCATCTGAACCAAATAAGTTTATCTTGGTCTCATCAGACCATGGGACATGGTTCCAGTAATCCATGTCCTTAGTCTGCTTGTCTTCAGCAAACTGTTTGTGGGCTTTCTTGTGCATCATCTTTAGAAGAGGCTTCCTTCTGGGATGACAGCCATGCAGACCAATTTGATGCAGTGTACGGCGTATGGTCTGAGCACTGACAGGCTGACCCCCCACCCCTTCAACCTCTGCAGCAATGCTGGCAGCACTCATATGTCTATTTCCCAAAGACAACCTCTGTATATGATGCTGAGAACGTGCACTCAACTTCTTTGGTTGACCATGGCGAGGCCTCTTCTGAGTGGAACCTGTCCAGTTAAACCGCTGTATGGTCTTGGCCACCGTGCTGCAGCTCAGTTTCAGCAATCTTCTTATAGCCCAGGCCATCTTTATGTAGAGCAACAATACTTTTTTCCGATCCTCAGAGAGTTGTTTGCCATGAGGTGCCATGTTGAACTTCCAGAGACCAGAAAGGTAGGAGGGAGTGTGAGAGCGATGACACCAAATTTAACACACCTGTTTCCCATTCACACCTGAGACCTTGTAACACTAACGAGTCACATGACACCGGGGAGGGAAAATGGCTAATTGGGCCCAATTTGGACATTTTCACCTAGGGGTTTACTCACTTTTGTTGCCAGCGGTTTAGACATTAATGTCTGTGTGTTGAGTTATTTTGAGGGGACAGCAAATTTACACTGTTATACACTCACTACTTTACATTGTAGCAAAATGTAATTTCATCAGTGTTGTCACATGAAAAGATATACTCAAATATATACAAAAATGTGAGGGGTGTACTCACTTTTGTGATATACTGTATATATCAGTTTCATGCTGCCAGTATAACCAGGGGCTTTAGCTGGGTGAGGGTGCACCGGTACTCAGGTAACCAGCTTTCCAAACATCAGGTGGATTCATATATATGTGTGTGCAGCATGTGTTTGCCATGGGACTGTCTTTTAGGAGAAGAGGAATGATTTATCTGCTTCATCTGAAATGAAGATGTAATTCAGATCATTCTCTGAGGGAGGAATAGGAATTCCTGTAGCGTGTATTAGCACACGTTAGCAGTGTATTTGTGGTGTATGTATTGTGGGGGTATTTATGATTCTCAGCTAATCCATGTATGCTGATTCGTACATACAGTACTCTTACCATAGCTTTGTTTTATTGGATTTACCTCACCTCAGTTTACATGTCGGTGGATGGGCTTAATGGCTGCTGGTCTGCCATGGTGTGTGTGTGGAGCAGCTGCATCTCCTGAAGCGCTCTCTCTCTCTCTCTCTCTTTCTCTCCCGAGACCCCAGTGCAGAGAGAGATAGCATGGAGGAGGAAAAAAGATGGACCAAGGCAGGGAGGCTGGGGGAGGGAGAGGTCAGGACAGAGATTGTGATAATGTGAGGATTGGAGCTCTGTTGGGATTTGAACACATCTGAATCCAAAGGGGGAGGAAGGTGAGGTATGGTATGGTATCCATCCATATATGCAGGTTTTTCTCATCTCCAAGCCCTGGGATATTTTAGTCTATGCAGTCAGGGTTAGGTCTGAGTTTAAATTAATGTATTTGAAGCACTGAAAGCACCCCTACCACAGACAGTTGAGTTGAGATTTCTCAATGTTTTTTGTTCTCTGCTAGGAATATGTGCTGTGCCAGTGTCCTAGTCATCCCAGCAAGATTGCTGCCATCATATAACACTCTGAAAGCATAGTACAACCTATAATATCAGGGTTTGCACTGCATGCACATTGTCTCTCTCTCTCTCTCCCTCTTCCTCACTTCCTCCCTTTCTCTGTGGTGTGGTGATGACCTGCATATGGCATAACACACCACAGAGAGCACCCTCCCTGGTATTTTATTTATTTATTTATTTATTTATTTATTTCACCTTTATTTAACCAGGTAGGCAAGTTGAGAACAAGTTCTCATTTACAATTGCGACCTGGCCAAGATAAAGCACAGCAGTTCGACACATTCAACGACACAGAGTTACACATGGAGTAAAACAAACATACAGTCAATAATACAGTATAAACAAGTCTATATACGATGTGAGCAAATGAGGTGAGATAAGGGAGGTAAAGGCAAAAAAAGGCCATGGTGGCAAAGTAAATACAATATAGCAAGTAAAACACTGGAATGGTAGATTTGCAATGGAAGAAATGTGCAAAGTAGAAATAAAAATAATGGGGTGCAAAGGAGCAAAATAAATTAATTAATTAAATACAGTAGGGAAAGAGGTAGTTGTTTGGGCTAAATTATAGGTGGGCTATGTACAGGTGCAGTAATCTGTGAGCTGCTCTGACAGTTGGTGCTTAAAGCTAGTGAGGGAGATAAGTGTTTCCAGTTTCAGAGATTTTTGTAGTTCGTTCCAGTCATTGGCAGCAGAGAACTGGAAGGAGAGGCGGCCAAAGAAATAATTGGTTTTGGGGGTGACTAGAGAGATATACCTGCTGGAGCGTGTGCTACAGGTGGGAGATGCTATGGTGACCAGCGAGCTGAGATAAGGGGGACTTTACCTAGCAGGGTCTTGTAGATGACATGGAGCCCGTGGGTTTGGCGACGGGCATGAAGCGAGGCCAGCCAACGAGAGCGTACAGGTCGCAATGGTGGGTAGTATATGGAGCTTTGGTGACAAAACGGATTGCACTGTGATAGACTGCATCCAATTTGTTGAGTAGGGTATTGGAGGCTATTTTGTAAATGACATCGCCAAAGTCGAGGATTGGTAGGATGGTCAGTTTTACAAGGGTATGTTTGGCAGCATGAGTGAAGGATGCTTTGTTGCGAAATAGGAAGCCAATTCTAGATTTAACTTTGGATTGGAGATGTTTGATATGGGTCTGTAAGGAGAGTTTACAGTCTAACCAGACACCTAAGTATTTGTAGTTGTCCACGTATTCTAAGTCAGAGCCGTCCAGAGTAGTGATGTTGGACAGTAACCACAGCGCCCAGCCAGAGAGTAGTCTCCAGGGAGCATCATTAGAGAAGCATGCTACCCTGCTCATGCTCTGTTTCTGAAAACACATGCTGACCAATGCTGATTCCTCTGATTATGCTGAATAAACTAAATAATAAGGTTTACCGAATTGACTTGTAAAATGTGCAGTTTACATGAATATTTGCATATAAATCTTGTAGATTTGTCTAATATTGTAACTACAAAAAAATACCAGAGTGGGGTCGTTTTACATAGTTGGTGAAATATTGTGTCGTTTACATAGTTGGTGAAATATTGTGTCGTTTACATAGTTGGTGAAATATTGTGTCGTTTACATAGTTGGTGAAATATTGTGTCGTCTACATAGTTGGTGAAATATTGTGTCGTTTACATAGTTGGTGAAATATTGGTGAAATATTTACATAGTTGGTGAAATATTGTGTCGTTTACATAGTTGGTGAAATATTGTGTCGTTTACATAGTTGGTGAAATATTGTGTCGTTTACATAGTTGGTGAAATATTGTGTCGTCTACATAGTTGGTGAAATATTGTGTCGTTTACATAGTTGGTGAAATATTGTGTCGTTTACATAGTTGGTGAAATATTGTGTCGTTTACATAGTTGGTGAAATATTGTGTCGTTTACATAGTTGGTGAAATATTGTGTCGTTTACATAGTTGGTGAAATATTGTGTCGTTTACATAGTTGGTGAAATATTGTGTCGTTTACATAGTTGGTGAAATATTGTGTCGTTTACATAGTTGGTGAAATATTGTGTCGTTTACATAGTTGGTGAAATATCCAACTCATCAGATGGATGAGTGAGGAAGATTGTTTGTTTTAGTACTGCCCATATGTAGCTTGTTTTTGGTTGCAGGTACGGCTGAATAATTGCAACATTTAGTTGGAGCTAAGTCTTAAAGTAATGATGGACTGTTGTTTCTCTTTTCTTATTTGAGCTGTTCTTGCCAAAATATGGACTTGGTCTTTTACCAAATAGGGCTATCTTCTGTATAACACTCTACCTTGTCACACCACAACTGATTAACTCAAACGCATTAAGAAGGAAATAAATTCCACAAATTCACTTTTAACAAGGCATGCCTGTTAATTGAAATGCATTCCAGGTGGACTACCTCATGAAGCTGGTTGAGAGAATGCCAAGAGTGTGCAAAGCTGTCATCAAGGGAAAAGGTGGCTACTTTGAAGAATCTAAAATCTAAAATATATTTTGATTTGTTTAACACATTTTTGGTTGCTACATGATTCCATGTGTTGTTTCATAGTTTTGATGTCTTCACTATTATTCTACAATGTACAACATTGTAAAAATAAAGTAAAACCCTTGATAAGTAGGTGTGTCCAAACTTTTGACTGGTACTATATATATTTCAAATAATATAGGGTAGGGTAAGTAAGGGTAAGTAATCCTTCTCACCCCCCTTCTCCCCCAAAAAAAAAAGATTTAGATGCAAGTGGCTGTTCCACTGGATGTCATAAGGTGTATGCACCAATTTGTAAGTCGCTCTGGATAAGAGCGTCTGCTAAATGACTTAAATGTAAATGTAAATGTAATATACAGTGCATTCGGAAAATATTCAGGCCCCTTCCCTTCCCTTTCCACATTTTGTTACATTACAGCCTTATTCTAAAAGGTATTAAATAAAACATTTTCCCCATCACTCTACACAATAGCAAAGGTTTTTAGAATTTTTTTTAGAAATGTTTGCAAATGTATATATAAAAAAAACAGATGCCTGATTTATGAGACTCAAATTTGCATGTTGTTTCCAATGATCATCTTGAGATGTTTCTACAACTTGGAGTCCACCTGTGGTAAATTCAATTGATTAGACATGATTTGGAAAGACACACACCTGTCTATATAAGGTCCCACAGTGCAAGTCAGAGCAAAAACCAAGCCATGAGGTCGAAGACAGGATTGTGTTGACGCACAGATCTGGAGAAGGGTACAAACATTTTTCTGCGGTGTTGAAGGTTCCCAAGAACACAGTGGCCTCCATCATTCTTAAATGGAAGAAATTTGGAACCACCAAGACTCTTCCTAGAGCTCGCCACCCGGCCAAAAACGAAGCAATTGGGGGAGAAGGGCATTGGTCAGGGAGGTGACCAAGAACGTGATGGTCACTCTGACAGAGCTCCAGAGTTCCTTTGGGGAGTTAGGAGAACCTTCCAAAAGAACAACCATCTCCACGGCAATCCACCAATCAGGCCCTTATTGTAGCCAGACGAAAGCCACTCCTCAGTTAAAGGCACATGACAGCCCGCTTGGAGTTTGCCAAAAGGCACCTAAAGTACTCTCAGACCATGAGAAACAAGATTCTCTGGTCTGATGAAACCAAGATTGAACTATTTAGCCTGAATGCTATGCGTCACGTCTGGAGGAATCCTGGGACCATCCCTATGGTAAAGCATAGAGGTGGCAGCATCATACTGTGGGGATGTTTTTCAGCGGCAGGGACTGGGAGACTAGTCAGGATCGAGGGAAAGATGAACAGAGCAAAGTACAGAGAGATCCTTGATGAAAACCTGCTCCACAGCGCTCAGATTGGGGCGACGTTTCACCTTCCAACAGGACAATGAACCCAAGCACACAGCTAAGACAACGCAGGTGTAGCTTGGGACAAGTCTCTGACTGTCTGAGTGGCCCAGCCAGAGCCCGGACTTGAACCCAATCTAACATCTCTGGAGAGACCTGAAAATAGCTGTGCAGCGATGCTCCCCATCTAACCTGACAGCGCTTGAGAGGATCTACAGAGAAGAATGGGATAAACTCCCCAAATTCAGGTGTGCCAAGCTTGTAGCATCATACCCAAGAGGCTGTAATCAATGCCAAAGGTGCTTCGACAATGTACTGAGTAAAGGGTTTGAATACTTGTGTAAATGTGATATTTCCTTTTTTAAAGTTTTAGACACTTGCCCAAAAATCAAAAAACATGTTTTTGCTTTTACAGTATGGGGTAGTGTGTGTAGATTGATTAGGGGGGGAAATAATTTGATCAATTTTAGAATAAGGCTGTAACGTAACAAAATGTGGAAAAAGTCAAGGAGTCTGAATACTTTCAGAATGTACTGTATATATTTACAAAAAATATATATGGGTATTGGAAATGATGCACACAAGTACACTGATAGAGGCCACAAAAAGGCAGATCTACCCTCAACAACAAAAAAACGGAGAGATAAAATTAATAAATATTGTGTGTCACGGGCGTCGTAAGAAGTGGACCAAGGTGCAGCGTGGTTAGTGTACATATTCCTTTTTATTAGAATGTCACCAACAAAACCAATAAACAAAACCAAAAACGATCCTTCTGTGGCTCAGTTGGTAGAGCATGGCGCTTGTAACGCCAGGGTAGTGGGTTCGATTCCCGGGACCACCCATACGTAGAATGTATGCACACATGACTGTAAGTCGCTTTGGATAAAAGCGTCAGCTAAATGGCATATATTATTATTATTATTAATACAAAACGACCGTGAAGCTCAACAGGGCTATGATGTCTCTAACAAAGTTAACTACCCACACTGAAACGAGGGAAAAAGGGCTACCTAAGTATGATTCTCAACGATAGACAGCTGTCCTTGATTGAGAACCATACCCGGCCAAAACAAAGAAATACCAAAACATAGAAAATAGAACATAGAATGCCCACCCAAATCACACTCTGACCGAACCAAAATAGAGACATAAAAAGCTCTCTAAGGTCAGGGCATTGTGTTATTTCTAAGCATCCAAAATGATGGTTTTTGTAGCTGTAGTTTCAACATACTGTAGTTGTCTGAGGTTCACCATGGCACGGCCTTGCCAACGCATCTGTGTTATGCCATAAAATGAAGTGGCCAAGCTGTAAAGTATAGTGTCGGCTGTGATTTATGTAGCTTCATGTACAGTACATGTGTATTTGCAGAAGAGGGGTAACTTTAGTGCTCTGAGGGAGGAAGCAGGCAGGCTGTGCTGAGAGAAAGACTGAAGGGATAGTTTTTTGTTTGTTGCCAAGACGTGTCATACTGTACTTAATGCAGTCTCTACCTCCCTACAGGACATGGGTTTGATGTCCCGGTACCCCTGTAGTTTAGGCTCGGGATCCTTTTATGTAGAAAGAGGTAGGGGGTGCAGTGTATGGAGGGGAAGTGGGGGGTATAGTATGTGGTGAAGTTTCGTGGGGCCCAGGGTTGAAACATTTCTCTTGGCCAATGTGCTTTACTGCCTCTCCACAGCCCTCCAATCAAAATACAGGGTTTATTTATTTAAACTGGGGTGCCAAGTCTGTCAAAAAGTCTACCCACTGGTCAAGCAGAGCAGACCACCAGTTCCCCAGTCCTCAAGTCCTGATGAGAACAGTTTTGCAGGGGAAAATAAACACTGCTAGATCAATGGGTCGTGTGTGTGTGTGTGTGCATGTGCGCAAGCTTGTGTGTCTCTCTCTGTGTTTGACTGGGTGGGGATGTTAATGTGGAGTTGTACAGCTAGTTTGGAGAGCATTAGATTGGCCACTGATTGCTTTGGGCTCTAGTTCAATCAGGCTGTGAGGAACCCTTTTCCCTCCCCCTCCTTGAGTTATTTGGCAGTATGACCGGTGGCACCATGTCAGCACCGACTGGTGCAGCACACAGCCATGCAGGGAGGCCATCTGCTAGTGGGACACAAGATGTTACTGGAACATGGTACGCTATAGGCACAAGGAAAACACTAGGAAGACGCAGGGAAGACACAGGGAACAGTACACTATAGACACAGGGAACAGTACACTATAGACACAGTGAAGACAGGGAACAGTACACTACAGACACAGGGAACAGTATACTATAGACACAGTGAAGACACAGGGAACAGTACACTATAGACACAGGGAACAGTATACTATAGACACAGTGAAGACACAGGGAACAGTACACTATAGACAGGGAAGACACAGGGAACAGTACACTATAGACACAGGGAAGACACAGGGAACAGTACACTATAGACACAGTGAAGACACAGGGAACAGTACACTATAGACACAGTGAAGACACAGGGAACAGTACACTATAGACAGGGAAGACACAGGGAACAGTACACTATAGACACAGGGAACAGTACACTAAAGACACAGGGAACAGTACACTATAGACACAGTGAAGACACAGGGAACAGTACACTACAGACACAGGGAAGACACAGGGAACAGTACACTATAGACACAGGGGTATACTATAGAAACAGTGAAGAGGGGAAACAGTACACTATAGACACAGGGAACAGTACACTATAGACACAGGGAAGACACAGGGGACAGTACACTTTAGACACAGGGAAGACACAGGGAACAGTACACTATAGACACAGTGAAGACACAGGGAACAGTACACTATAGACACAGTGAAGACAGGGAACAGTACACTACAGACACACGGAAGACACAGGGAACAGTACACTACAGACACAGGGAAAAGTATACTATAGAAACAGTGAAGAGGGGGAACAGTACACTATAGACACAGGGAACAGTACACTATAGACACAGGGAACAGTATACTATAGAAACAGTGAAGAGGGGGAACAGTACACTATAGACACAGGGAACAGTACACTATAGACACAGGGAAGACACAGGGGACAGTACACTATAGACACAGGGAACAGTACACTATAGACACAGGGAAGACACAGGGGACAGTACACTTTAGTCCCAGGGAAGACACAGGGAACAGTACACTATAGACACAGGGAAGACACGGGGAACAGTACACTATAGACACAGGGAAGACACAACAGTACACTATAGACAGGGAAGACACAGGGAACAGTACACTATAGACACAGGGAAGACACAGGGAACAGTACACTATAGACACAGTGAAGACACAGGGAACAGTACACTATAGACACAGTGAAGACACAGGGAACAGTACACTATGTTTGAAGACACAGGGAACAGTACACTATAGACACAGGGAACAGTATACTATAGACACAGTGAAGAGGGGAAACAGTACACTATAGACACAGGGAACAGTACACTATAGACACAGGGAACAGTACACTATAGACACAGTGAAGACACAGGGAACAGTACACTACAGACACAGGGAAGACACAGGGAACAGTACACTATAGACACAGGGAACAGTATACTATAGAAACAGTGAAGAGGGGAAACAGTACACTATAGACACAGGGAACAGTACACTATAGACACAGGGAAGACACAGGGGACAGTACACTTTAGACACAGGGAAGACACAGGGGACAGTACACTATAGACACAGGGAACAGTATACTATAGAAACAGTGAAGAGGGGGAACAGTACACTATAGACACAGGGAACAGTACACTATAGACACAGGGAAGACACAGGGGACAGTACACTATAGACACAGGGAACAGTACACTATAGACACAGTGAAGACACAGGAACAGTACACTATAGACACAGTGAAGACACAGGAACAGTACACTATAGACAGGGAAGACACAGGGAACAGTACACTATAGACACAGGGAACAGTACACTATAGACACAGTGAAGACAGGGAACAGTACACTACAGACACAGGGAACAGTATACTATAGACACAGTGAAGACACAGGGAACAGTACACTATAGACACAGGGAACAGTATACTATAGAAACAGTGAAGAGGGGAACAGTACACTATAGACACAGGGAAGACACAGGGGACAGTACACTTTAGACACAGGGAAGACACAGGGAACAGTACACTATAGACACAGTGAAGACACAGGGAACAGTACACTATAGACAGGGAAGACACAGGGAACAGTACACTATAGACACAGTGAAGACAGGGAACAGTACACTACAGACACACGGAAGACACAGGGAACAGTACACTACAGACACAGGGAACAGTATACTATAGAAACAGTGAAGAGGGGGAACAGTACACTATAGACACAGGGAACAGTACACTATAGACACAGGGAACAGTATACTATAGAAACAGTGAAGAGGGGGAACAGTACACTATAGACACAGGGAACAGTACACTATAGACACAGGGAAGACACAGGGGACAGTACACTATAGACACAGGGAACAGTACACTATAGACACAGGGAAGACACAGGGGACAGTACACTTTAGTCCCAGGGAAGACACAGGGAACAGTGCACTATAGACACAGGGAAGACACGGGGAACAGTACACTATAGACACAGGGAAGACACGGGGAACAGTACACTATAGACAGGGAAGACACAGGGAACAGTACACTATAGACACAGGGAAGACACAGGGAACAGTACACTATAGACACAGTGAAGACACAGGGAACAGTACACTATAGACACAGTGAAGACACAGGGAACAGTACACTATAGACAGGGAAGACACAGGGAACAGTACACTATAGACACAGGGAACAGTATACTATAGACACAGGGAACAGTACACTATAGACACAGTGAAGACACAGGGAACAGTACACTACAGACACAGTGAAGACACAGGGAACAGTACACTATAGACAGGGAAGACACAGGGAACAGTACACTATAGACACAGTGAAGACACAGGGAACAGTACACTATAGACAGTGAAGACACAGGGAACAGTACACTATAGACACAGTGAAGACACAGGGAACAGTACACTATAGACACAGTGAAGACACAGGGAACAGTACACTATAGACAGGGAAGACACAGGGAACAGTACACTATAGACACAGGGAACAGTACACTATAGACACAGGGAAGACACAGGGAACAGTACATGGATGTCATAAGGTGAATGCACCAATTTGTAAGTCGTTCTGGATAAGAGCGTCTGCTAAATGACTTAAATGTAATGTAAATGTACACTTTAGACACAGGGAAGACACAGGGAACAGTACACTATAGACACCGTGAAGACACGGGGAACAGTACACTATAGACACAGGGAAGACACAGGGAACAGTACACTATAGACACAGTGAAGACACAGGGAACAGTACACTATAGACACAGTGAAGACACAGGGAACAGTACACTATAGACACAGTGAAGACACAGGGAACAGTACACTTTAGACACAGGTAAGACACAGGGAACAGTACACTATAGACACAGGGAAGACACAGGGAACAGTACACTTTAGACACAGGGAAGACAGGCTCTCCATTCCCTGTTGTTGAAGTGTCAGTGCTTCTAACAAGGTGGTACAATTAGGTTATTATAACATAGCTAGTTGAGAACAGAATATGTTCCTTGGGCAAGTTATCACCTCTCTATTTAAGGCCTGGTGAAGTCACCTTACATGGCAGCTTGGCTGACAGCAGGGTACACTAGATCAATGTTAATATTTTACTGTATTACAAAATCAACTCCATATAGTTGGACAAAGACTGTAATGCAATTGGTCCAGAGTGGACGATATCTTTTTTCTCCACAGACTGGAAGAGGATAGATAGTGTACACAAACTCCTGCTTGATGGGCCAAATGGTTCCACCCTAACGTTCTTTGAGGTCTCTACCATGTGTTGCATGACCAGCAGGTGTGTGTGTGTGTTCTGTAATCTGTATGTATTTATACAGGCCTCCTTGCCCAGCGTGTGCACTGGGGGGTAGCTCATTCATTTCTAACAGAATCTCAGTGTGGCTGGCTGCCCATTGTATGACAAGGCTGTCTGAGGTAGTGACAGGTGCTCAACTAGACTCCTGGCCCTAAACCCAGGTTCTGCTCACCATCACACAGTCACACTCTAGGTGGTTGGAGAACCAAACTACTATTGGCAGCCGCTGTCTTTTAACCTACAACTTACTGTAATTATAAAGTATTCCAACTTGGAGTGATAGACTAATTGAAACAAGGATGAGAGGAGGTAGTGTCACGTTTTTCTAACCATACCTACAAAGACATGACCAAATAGTTTGAACAAAATGGTGCAACCAGTTTCACAGAAGGTCGGCATTCACAGGAAAAGGATAGAGAAGACAAAATGGAGGGAAGAGGCAGGATTAGGGTGGGCTGTGTTTAGTGGTTAGGTTACCCCTTGGCCCGTCTGGCTAACACATGCTCTGATGTATTGGGATGATGAGGAACTGTGCTTTGTGGTGTGGGCCCCTGTCTGCAGGGCCACAGTGTGCCCTGTCTGCCTGTGTTGAGAGGATTACTGCTGCAGTGAGTATGCTCCTGCTCTATCCTCAGGCTGGGAGTGAAGAGGAGAGAAAGAGAGGCTCCATCGGGCCCAGCAGTCAGACGGAATCAAATCCAGGGTTAAGACACCGTGTCCAGGGGGCTCCGCCTTTCAAGTGGGCTGTGGGATTCTGCTCTGGAGCGAGGGATCAGATGGCGAGAGGGAGGGAGAAAGTAGGAGGTGCAGGGTTCAGCTCAACGGACAGGCCTGCAGGGCAGGCTAGCTGGGATAGCTTAAATATGTTAGCGCTCCTTGCAGAGCACAGAGCTCCACGAACGCTGAGCTCTCCCTCTGCTCCCATTCCATCGGTCTTCCTCTCTGTTTCTCTATCTTTCTTCCTCCCTCTCCATTCTTTCTCCCTCCCCATCAACCCTCTCCCTCATTTTCTCCCTCATTTTCTGCATGCCATTATAGGTTGTAGTATGAAGCCTGCTGGTTAGGAGGATTTAAGAGTAGAAAGTGGTGTCAGGTACACTGGTTCAAGGAAAGGGACTGTCAGGATTACTTTACAAAAATACTGCAGAGGAGGAATTATGTGGGGCTGATGGATGAGAGGGAGAGCCAATGTGATATAAGGAAGAGGGAGGATGTGGAGAAGAGTGAGAAAGAGAGGCAGAAAACTAGTTTAGCAGATTGTGTGGTGTGTGTGCGCGTGTGTGTGCACGTGGATTATCCTGCAAAATCACCTAATGTTCTTAGCAACTTAAAGTAACTGTCCAGTGAAAATGTAAATTTTAAAAGTTAATATTTTGTTAATAATGTTGTTCTATACTCGTAAAACATACCTATACTCGTAAAACATACCTATACTCTATACTCGTAAAGCATACCTATACTCGTAAAACATACCTATACTCGTAAAACATACCTATACTCGTAAAACATACATTTGAAAAAACTCACTTCAAAAACCCCATCTCAAACAGACCATTTAAAAAATGCTTGCTTTTCCTCATAAAGGATGATGTCATCCTACTGAGGAGGATGAGCTGGCCAATCAGCAGTCTACTCTCATTAATAATTGTAATGACGAGTTTGCCCAAACCACACCATTCCAACACATAAAAGCTGTTTTCAACCTATTTAACTACCATTTAACTCATATTGCAATTAATTATAGGTAATGTATCATAGATATCTGGAAACACTGAACAGTTACTTTAACAACAATGCTTAAAACATCAGTTCCACCAGGTTGTTTGTGCGCTAACTTATCATGCTTTTACAACACTCTGAAGCTAGGAGACTCTTTACACAGAAAAGGAAGGGGAAAGTGATACCTGGCAATTGCACAACTTCCATGTGTAACCCATCCCTTCTGAATCAGAGAGGTGTGGGGGGCTGCATTAATCGACATCATCAGCACTTGGGAAGCAGTTATTGTGAGGTTTTTTTTCAACTTCCCGGCTCTGGGATTCGAACCAGCAACTTTTCGGTTACTTTCCCAACACTCTTAACCGCTAGGTTACCTAGAGTTCTCATGGTTCAGTTTTTGTTCCTGTCTCAAGTAAATGCAGCCATGTTTTTGTGTCCCACAAGGCATGCCTTTTATCATGCAACATGGGAACAGCTGTTTCTCATCAGGCCCCAGTTACTTAGCCAATAATCTATCCACCAGGTCAGTCATGTGCAGGCCTTTAGACTGCCTGTAGTCAGCCAGTGTTCTCCTTGGTCGCTGGATCAGATCAGAGGGGCCGGGGTGATCACACGTGAGACCGAAAGAGTCAGGCCAAAATGTATCCAATTAGAGGGTCATCCCAATTTGTTCTCCCATGTCCACGCTGCTCATCAGGCATCTCACCCTCCAGCGAGGCGGTCTGCCTGAGAGGAGAGAGCTGGGGCCATCTGGGAGTGATTACCCATGCTGTACTTCTCATTGTTTCGTGTTTGCTTTCCGTGAGGCTGAGCGCTGGGCTCTGCTCTCTCTCTCTCTCCCTGTTCTGTTGGCTGGGCTCCCCTGGCCTGGCATGTTCAGGGTTTAATCCTGTGTTATTTATGACTGGTAATGTTGGACAGAGTTGGCTGGTACGCAGGCCAAATTAGCACAATTCTGATGCTTCATCAGGAGCAGGAGTCTACTCAGGGATACGTAAAGAGAGATGCAAAAATATTCCCCTCTCGCACTCTCTATAGTTCTCTCGGTCTCTGTCTCATTCTCTCTCTATTTTTGTTTTGCTCTCATTTTCTCTTTCTCTCGTGCTCTCTAATTTTCTCTCTTTCTATTTCCCTCCCTCTTATTTTTCAATGGTCTCAATCCATCCATCCCCCTCTCCATCTCTCTCTTTACCTCTCTCTCACCATCTCTGTTTTTGCCTCTCTCGCCATCTCTGTCTTTACCTCTCTCTCGCCATCTCTGTCTTTACCTCTCTCTCGCCATCTCTGTCTTTACCTCTCTCTCGCCATCTCTCTCTTTACCTCTCTCTCTCCATCTCTGTCTTTACCTCTCTCTCGCCATCTCTGTCTTTACCTCTCTCTCGCCATCTCTGTCTTTACCTCTCTCTCGCCATCTCTGTCTTTACCTCTCTCTCGCCATCTCTGTCTTTACCTTTCTCTCATCTCTCTCTTTACCTCTCTCTCGCTATCTCTGTCTTTAGCTCTCTCTCGCCATCTCTGTCTTTACCTCTCTCTCGCCATCTCTGTCTTTAGCTCTCTCTCGCCATCTCTGTCTTTAGCTCTCTCTCGCCATCTCTGTCTTTACCTCTCTCTCGCCATCTCTCTCTTTACCTCTCTCTCGCCATCTCTGTCTTTACCTCTCTCTCGCCATCTCTGTCTTTACCTCTCTCTCGCCATCTCTGTCTTTACCTTTCTCTCATCTCTCTCTTTACCTCTCTCTCGCTATCTCTGTCTTTAGCTCTCTCTCGCCATCTCTGTCTTTACCTCTCTCTCGCCATCTCTGTCTTTACCTCTCTCTCGCCATCTCTGTCTTTAGCTCTCTCTCGCCATCTCTGTCTTTAGCTCTCTCTCGCCATCTCTGTCTTTACCTCTCTCTCGCCATCTCTATCTTTACCTCTCTCGCCATCTCTGTCTTTAGCTCTCTCTCGCCATCTCTGTCTTTAGCTCTCTCTTGCCATCTCTGTCTTTACCTCTCTCTCGCCATCTCTGTCTTTAGCTCTCTCTCGCCATCTCTGTCTTTACCATCTACATTCACTGCATCTCATCTTCTCCCATTTCCAATTTCAGCAGGGGCCCTGCTAGTGTGTCTAGATCTAAGCTTACACCAGTGTACATTTTGGAGCATGTTGTGGGGTCTGGAGTCCTGTCCCACTAATCATATATGTGTTCCTTGTGATACTGCTGGGAGCTGGCAGCCAGAGGAGACAGGAAAGGATTGTCTGTGGCCCATGACTGGAAAACTGACCATTCTGCCTGCCATTTTGGGGGAGATGTGAGTTTTCTTTGTATCCAGTTCAGCCTGTGCCTCACATGTGGAGAGTTGAGGAATTGCGGTGGTAGTTTTCCATTTTCTCCCGGCAGAGCTCAGTGTTCTCTGAGCTGAGTCTCTCCTGTCTGGGCTAGTTTGCACTGCTGTGTGGTAGCAGCTCCCCGTCTTCATTACTGTCACAGCCATTAGGACACACCGACAAGACTGCCAGCCATGGTCTTCTAATATGACGTCTCAGCAGCTGTTCCCAATATCCCTCATTCCCTAAGTTAACATACAGTACCAGTCAAAAGTTTGGACACACCTACTCATTCAAGGGTTTTTCTTTATTTGTACTATTTTCTACATTGTAGAATAATAGTGAAGACATCAAAACTATGAAATAAACACATATGGAATCATGTAGTAACCAAAAAAGTGTTAAACAAATAAAATTATATATTTTATATTTGAGATTCTTCAAAGTAGCCCCCCTTTGCCTTGATGACAGCTTTGCACACTCTTGGCATTCTCTCAACCAGCTTCAAATGGAATGATTTTCCAACAGTCTTGAAGGAGTTCCCACATATGCTGAGCACTTATTGGCTGCTTTTCCTGCAGTCCAACTCATCCCAAACCATCTCAATTGGGTTGAGGTCGGGTGATAGTGGAGGCCAGGTCATCTAGTGATAGTGGAGGCACTCCATCCTTCTTGGTCAAATAGACCATACACAGCCCAGAGGTGTGTTGTGTCATTGTTCTGTTGAAAAACAAATTATAGTCCCGCTATGCTGTGGTAGCCATGCTGGTTAAGTGTACCTTGAATTCTAAATAAATCACAGACAGTGTCCCCGGCAAAGCACTCCACACCATCACACCTCCTCCTCCATGCTTCCCGGTGGGAACTACATATGCGGAGATCATCTGTTCACCTACTCTGCGTTTCACAAAGACATGGCGTTGGAACCAAAAATCTCAATTTTGGACTCATCAGACCAGAGGACAGATTTCCACCGGTCTAATGTCCATTCCTCGTATTTCTTGGCCCAAGCAAGTCTCCTCTTATTATTGGTGTCCTTTAGTAGTGGTTTCTTTGCAGTAATTTGACCATGAAGGCCTCATTCATGCAGTCTCCTCTGAACAGTTTATGTTGAGATGTGTATTTTACTTGAACTCTGTGAAGCATTTGTTTGGGCTGCAATCTGAGGTGCAGTTAACTCTAATGAACTTATCCTCTGCTGCAGAGGTAACGCTGGGTCTTCCTTTCCTGTGGCGGTCCTCCAGTGAGCCAGTTTCATTACAGGACATCATGTTTTTTGCGACTGCACTTGAAAAAACGTTCAACCTTCTGGAATTCTCCGCATTGACTGACCTTCATGTCTGTTGTTTATCTTTGCTTATTTGAGCTGTTCTTGCCATAATTTGGACTTTTACCAAATAGGTCTATATTCTGTATACCACGCCCACCTTGTCAAAACACAACTGATTGGCTCAAACACATTAAGAAGGAAATAAATTCCACAAATGAACTTTTAACAATGCACACCTGTTAATTGAAATGCATTCCAGGTGACTACCTCATTTTTTAAAATTTTATTTCACCTTTATTTAACCAGGTAGGCTAGTTGAGAACAAGTTCTCATTTGCAACTGCGACCTGGCCAAGATAAAGCATAGCAGTGTGAACAGACAACACAGAGTTACACATGGAGTAAACAATTAGCAAGTCAATAACACAGTAGAAAAAATGGGCAGTCTATATACAATGTGTGCAAAAGGCATGAGGAGGTAGGCGAATAATACCATTTTGCAGATTAACACTGGAGTGATAAATGATCAGATGCTCATGTACAGGTAGAGATATTGGTGTGCAAAAGAGCAGAAAAGTAAATAAAAAAACAGTATAAAAACAGTATGGGAATGAGGTAGGTGAAAATGGGTGGGCTATTTACTTATAGACTATGTACAGCTGCAGCGATCGGTTAGCTGCTCGGATAGCTGATGTTTGAAGTTGGTGAGGGAGATAAAAGTCTCCAACTTCAGCGATCTTTGCAATTCGTTCCAGTCACAGGCAGGAGAGTACTGGAACGAAAGGCGGCCAAATGAGGTGTTGGCTTTAGGGATGATCAGTGAGATACACCTGCTGGAGCGCGTGCTACGGATGGGTGTTGCCATCGTGACCAGTGAACTGAGATAAGGCGGAGCTTTACCTAGCATGGACTTGTAGATGACCTGGAGCCAGTGGGTCTGGCGACGAATATGTAGTGAGGGCCAGCCGACTAGAGCATACAAGTCGCAGTGGTGGGTGGTATAAGGTGCTTTAGTGACAAAACGGATGGCACTGTGATAGACTGCATCCAGTTTGCTGAGTAGAGTGTTGGAAGCCATTTTGTAGATGACATCGCCGAAGTCGAGGATCGGTAGGATAGTCAGTTTTACTAGGGTAAGCTTGGCAGCGTGAGTGAAGGAGGCTTTGTTGCGGAATAGAAGGCCGACTCTTGATTTGATTTTTGATTGGAGATGTTTGATGTGAGTCTGGAAGGAGAGTTTGCAGTCTAGCCAGACACCTAGGTACTTATAGATGTCCACATATTCAAGGTCGGAACCATCCAGGGTGGTGATGCTAGTCGGGCATGCGGGTGCAGGCAGCGATCGGTTGAAAAGCATGCATTTGGTTTTACTCGCGTTTAAGAGCAGTTGGAGGCCACGGAAGGAGTGCTGTATGGCATTGAAGCTCGTTTGGAGGTTTGATAGCACAGTGTCCAATGACGGGCCGAAAGTATATAGAATGGTGTCGTCTGCGTAGAGGTGGATCAGGGAATCGCCCGCAGCAAGAGCAACATCATTGATATATACAGAGAAAAGAGTCGGCCCGAGAATTGAACCCTGTGGCACCCCCATAGAGACTGCCAGAGGACCGGACAGCATGCCCTCCGATTTGACACACTGAACTCTGTCTACAAAGTAATTGGTGAACCAGGCAAGGCAGTCATCCGAAAACCGAGGCTGTTGAGTCTGCCGATAAGAATATGGTGATTGACAGAGTCGAAAGCCTTGGCGAGGTCGATGAAGACGGCTGCACAGTACTGTCTTTTATCGATGGCGGTTATGATATCATTTAGTACCTTGAGTGTGGCTGAGGTGCACCCGTGACCGGCTCGGAAACCAGATTGCACAGCGGAGAAGGTACGGTGGGATTCGAGATGGTCAGTGACCTGTTTGTTGACTTGGCTTTCGAAGACCTTAGATAGGCAGGGCAGGATGGATATAGGTCTATAGCAGTTTGGGTCCAGGGTGTCTCCCCCTTTGAAGAGGGGGATGACTGCGGCAGCTTTCAATCCTTGGGGATCTCAGACGATATGAAAGAGAGGTTGAACAGGCTGGTAATAGGGGTTGCGACAATGGCGGCAGATAGTTTCAGAAATAGCGGGTCCAGATTGTCAAGCCCAGCTGATTTGTACGGGTCCAGGTTTTGCAGCTCTTTCAGAACATCTGCTATCTGGATTTGGGTAAAGGAGAACCTGGAGAGGCTTGGGTGAGGAACTACGGGGGGGAGCTGTTGGCCGAGGTTGGAGTAGCCAGGCGGAAGGCATGGCCAGCCGTTGAGAAGTGCTTATTGAAGTTTTCGATAATCATGGATTTATCGGTGGAGACCATGTTTCCTAGCCTCAGTGCAGTGGGCAGCTGGGAGGAGGTGCTCTTGTTCTCCATGGACTTCACAGTGTCCCAGAACTTTTGGAGTTGGAGCTACAGGATGCAAACTTCTGCCTGAAGAAGCTGGCCTTAGCTTTCCTGACTGAGTTGCATATTCCCTGAACAGTTGGGGGCTATTCGATGCTATTGCAGTCCGCCACAGGATGTTTTTGTGCTGGTCGAGGGCAGTCAGGTCTGGAGTGAACCAAGGGCTGTATCTGTTCTTGGTTCTGCATTTTTTGAACGGAGCATGCTTATCTAAAATGGTGAGGAAGTTACTTTTAAAGAATGACCAGGCATCCTCAACTGACGGGATGAGGTCAATGTCCTTCCAGGATACACGGGCCAGGTCGATTAGAAAGGCCTGCTCACAGAAGTGTTTTTGGGAGCGTTTGACAGTGATGAGGGGTGGTCGTTTGACTGCGGCTCCGTGGCGGATACAGGCGATGAGGCAGTGATCGCTGAGATCCTGGTTGAAGACAGCGGAGGTATATTTGGAGGGCCAGTTGGTCAGGATGACGTCTATGAGGGTGCCCTTGTTTACAGAGTTAGGGTTGTACCTGGTGGGTTCCTTGATGATTTGAGTGAGATTGAGGGCATCTAGCTTAGATTGTAGGACTGCCGGGGTGTTAAGCATATCCCAGTTTAGGTCACCTAACAGAACAAACTCTGAAGCTAGATGGGGGCGATCAATTCACAAATGGTGTCCAGGGCACAGCTGGGAGCTGACGGGGGTCGGTAGCAGGCGGCAACAGTGAGAGACTTGTTTCTGGAGAGAGTAATTTTCAAAATTAGTAGTTCAAACTGTTTGGGTATGGACCTGGAAAGTATGACATTACTTTGCAGGCTATCTCTGCAGTAGACTGCGACTCCGCCCCCTTTGGCAGTTCTATCTTGACGGAAGATGTTATAGTTGGGTATGGAAATCTCTGAATTTTTGGTGGCCTTCCTGAGCCAGGATTCAGACACGGCAAGGACATCAGGGTTAGCAGAGTGTGCTAAAGCAGTGAGTAAAACAAACTTAGGGAGGAGGCTTCTGATGTTGACATGCATAAAACCAATACTTTTTCGATCACAGAAGTCAACAAATGAGGGTACCTGGGGACATGCAGGGCCTGGGTTTACCTCCACATCACCCGCGGAACAGAGAAGGAGTAGTATGAGGGTGCGGCTAAAGGCTATCAAAACTGGTCGCCTAGAGCGTTGGGGGCAGAGGATAAGAGGAGCAGGTTTCTGGGCATGGTAGAATATATTCAGGGCATAATGCGCAGACAGGGGTATGGTGGGGTGCGGGTACAGCGGAGGTAAGCCCAGGCACTGGGTGATGATGAGAGAGGTTGTATCTCTGGACATGCTGGTTGTAATGGGTGAGGTCACCACATGTGTGGGGGTGGGACAAAGGAGGTAACAGGGGTATGCAGAGTGGATCTAGGGGCTCCATTGTGAACTAAAACAATGATAACTAACCTGAACAACAGTATACAAGGCATATTGACATTTGGGAGAGACATACAGCGAGGCATACAGTAATCACAGGTGTTGAATTGGGAAAGCTAGCTAAAAACAGTAGGCGAGGCTAATCAGCTAGCACAACAAACAGCAGGTAAAATGGCGTTGACTAGGCAACTGGGCCGACAGATAAACAAACAAGCAGAATGGGGTACCGTGATTAATGGACAGTCCAGCGTGAGTCAGCTATGTAGCCAAGAGATCAGTGTCCAGGGGGCAGCGGTGGATGGGCAGGGAAGCTGGGCTGGCGAGTGTTATCCAGGTTTAAAAAAAAAAAAAAACTAACAATGACTAAATAGCTTGTAGCTAGTTAGCTGGTTAGCGTCTGGAGGTTCTTGAGTGTGTCATAAAAATAAAATAAAAATTAAAAGTAATAGCGATTCCGTATCACAGTGGGTGAGGCAGGTTTCCGGAAGGTATAAACAAAATAAAAATCAAAGAGAGATAGAAAGTAAATGGGTTAAGAGTGTTTGGGATGCGGTGATTCAGATGGTTAGCAGGCCTGTGCTAACAAGCTAACAGTTCGTAGGCCCGGGCTAGACAAGCTAGCCGTTAGCAGGCCGAATTAGCAAGCAGGGTGATAGCGAGGGCTAGAGAGCTAACCTTTGGGGGACGTCGCGATGGGGTGAGTCTGTTTATTTCTCTTCTTGCGGTGACATCGACAGACCGGTCGTGGGCCCGGGTAATTGTAGCCCAGGAGTATGCTACAGGTGCTCTAGTACGCTAGGTGAGCTGGAGACACAGCGTTTCAGAAAGCTCGCGGGCCTTGGCCAGCAGATGGATCTTTGGCGATGTCGCAACGGAAAAGCCTGTTGAAACCACCTCGGACGATTATGTCGGCGGACCAGTCGTGATGGATCGGCGGGGCTCCGTGTCGGCAGTAAAGGGTCCAGGCCAATTGGCAAAAGAGGTATTGTTGGGCCTCTTCGGCTAGTCGGGAGATGGGCTTAGCTCAAGGCTAACTGTTGCTTGTTTTGGGACAGAGACGTTAGCCAGGAGTAGCCACTCGGATTGCAGCGAGCTAGTTGCGATGATCCGGTGTAAAGGTTCAGAGCTTGCGGTAGGAATCCGGAGATGTGGTAGAGAAAGAGCAGTCTGATATGCTCTGGATTGATGTCGCGCTGGTGTCCTAGTTAGCTTTGAAGACCGCTAGCAATAGCTAACTGAGTACTAGCTAGTAGCTAGTTAGCTGGCTAGCTTCTGATGGTGGTTCCGGTTCTAAAGTAAAGTATAGAAAAAGCAGATCCGTACCACATTGGGTGATGCGGGTTGCAGGAGAGTATATTCAGCTCTAGTTGGAAAGTGAGATTAAAATATGTACGAAATATAAACAGAAAAAAAAACGAAGAAAACTATATTTACACTAGACAGGACGGGACAGGACAAAACACACGTCCGACTGCTACGCCATCTTGGCTGGTTGAGAGAATGCCAAGAGTGTGCAAAGCTGTCATCAAGGCAAAGGGTGGCTACTTTGAAGACTCTCAAATATAAATATATTTTGAAATTGTTTAACCATTTTTTGGTTACGACATGTTTCCATATGTGTTATTTTATAGTTCAGATGTCTTCATTATTCTTCTACAATGTAAAAAATAGTACAAAATAAATAAAGAAGAGTCCTTGAATGGGTAGGTGTGTCCAAACTTTTGATTGGTACTGTATATACTGTATATGCACTGTTTAAGGGAGGCGGAATAAATGGCCTGACTTGCCATGAGTGCTAGTGGCTGTTAATGAAAGCGCTGTAACGGATGGAGAAGGACTGGGAGTTGAAGGTTAGGGCGCGCAGAAGGGAGGTTCGGTATGATGTTCCTGAATCCAGAAAAGCCAAGGCTTCTCGCTCACTGTCAAACACTTTAATAAGCATTTGCTACCGGTACTACTCGTTCCCTCTCTGCCTGTCTCCTACTTTGTCTTTATATCCCTTTATTTTGCTTTCCTACAACCTGTGATTTGGGAGGTTAAAGACATGCTCCGGAACTTTGGCAACGTCTAAGTATTTTTGAAACTTCGCACACTGGGCTGGATGTGTCAATGTGCAGTATGATGTAGTACTCAATTTTCAGGGACCAGTTTTGGCTTGTGAGCGCAACTTTCAGAACTACTGTCCCAAAAAATGATACAGAAGTACTGGATTATACCTTTTGGCTGTGGAGTGTGAGTCCAAAATGAAGTGTTGTCTGTCTGGGCTTGGGGCTGTAAATGTCAGAGGTCCAAAGTGTACTTCACCCAAATGTAATTACCCCCTCGGTCAGTGTTGTTGCTCTTAGAGCTACGCTAAAATGAATTTGCCTTCACAGCTACAGTAAAAAATAGTAGTGACAGATAACTGAGAATTTGACCTAGAAGAATCAATACCAAATCATTCCAGTACAAATGGTAAACAGCATTCCATTCAGTAGTCTCAGGTAAACACTCTGTTATTCAGTGGGACTCTAGCTGGTATGACTACCAGTTATGTCACACATGTATTTATCATCAGGCTCCCGTGGCCACTAACAATATAGTCTATTTTGACAGACCTACATAACTTTGCTGCACCGATAAGGTTGTAGCGTCGCAAGCAACGTGAGTGAGTATGCAAATTCTATTCATACCCAAATGTCAGGCAATTCTGTGATTACTCTCATTTGCATACATCACTGGTGGTTTGCATAGATGGACTTACATGGCTTTTACAACATGCATGTTCCCTTGATAACCACCAGCTGTTAAATATGACAGTTAGACATTCTGGAAGACTCTAGAAAGTTTTTTTGTGATGAGTTCATGCAAAATTCATTTTTTAGCTGCAAGACATTATTCACTTTTTAGTGTGCACACAAATTCAACCTAGACACAGAGGAATGTCTTACAATACAGTACAATGTAACATAATGTCATATTGTGTAATGAAATAAAATACAGTGCCTGGTACTGAAATGTAGGGTAATGTAATGTGCTGCAATGTAATCTATGCAGTGAAATGTAATGTAATGTAATCTGGTTTGGGGAGACAGTGTTGATTAAATGCTGGCAGCGAGGGGACTGGGGAGAATGGGGGGGGGGCATCATTAACTGTATTGGGAATAGAGCCTGCCAGCTTGTAGTCCTAAAACCTGGAAATAAGATACATCTGGTTTGTTCAGCCATTCCTATGGGGAAAATGAACGGGGAAAAATTAGGGTTTTGGGATAAACGCTGAAAATAGGTTCTGACGTTAACACAGGTTTATGAGATCTTATACGTTTTGTTCTATGAGATAATATCAGTCAGTTAAGATGACCTTTATGCATTATGAAGCATTTATGTGCTTTTGTAAATGAAGTAAATGCTTCAAAATTCACAAAGGGTGACGTTAACTGATGAAGATTATCTCATAGAACAAAACATATAATATGTTTAATGACTGGGACTCTATTATGACTGGGACTCTATTATGACTGGGACTCTATTATGACTGGGACTCTATTATGACTGGGACTCTATTATGACTGGGACTCTATTATGACTGGGACTCTATTATGACTGGGACTCTATTATGACTGGGACTCTGGGATTGACTGAAACATCCTGGACTGGGCTGAAATAGCTGCTCTATTTGTTATATTCTTCTCCTTTCTTCTTTTGTCTTCTCTTCTCTTCCCATCTCTTATCTTCTCTTCTCTTATATTCTCTTCTCTTCCCATCTTTTCTCTTATTTTCCCATCTCTTCTCTAGGCCTCTGTTAGCTAGGTCAGTACGCCAGTATGTTCATCCCTTCTTCAAGTCCAATCAGTGTCTAAATATCACCAGGAGTAGATACAGTAGCTACAGTAACTCATTGTCTCAGTAGACAAAACAGAGCCTCACACAAACGTATGATACCATTACCACTCCCCTCCACCATTACCACTCCCCTCCACAGCCGTAAATATTCGCTAACTACCATTACACTGTAATTGTGTCAGGCTGTTATTGCTGTGTGAGTAGTGTGCTTAGAGTTGCAAAGCTACCGATAGTTTACCAAAGTTACAGGAATCTTCAGCAATTTAGGTAATTAACAGAAAATCTATGGCAATCTATCGTAACTTTGGTAATTTATACTTTAATAAAACTTGTTTTATTCATATAGAGTATTCATTTTTATATCTGCGTCCATATTGTCCACGAGTTTCTAGTAGATAGACTATATGGTTCAACAGAAAATAATCTAATCAAAAATTGCATTATTTTCAGTTAACTCTGCAACTCTTCCAACTATTGACTTTTTTCACAACTGTTTGAGGCCGAAACATTGACCACAAATGCATACTGACATGGTAAAATGAATAAAATGTGCAAGTAAAGGATATTTCATGCTGCAACCCTCATATTGAACACCAATGCTATTCACTAAGTTGATGGTTTATATTTAAGATAATGTTTTACAGCTTTGTCATTACATTTTATCTTTGAAAATCATGTTATTTCATATATTTTACATGTGATAAAGCCACACAGAGGGCCAGAGATAATCAAAGACACCTTTGATAATCTGAAGTACCCAAAAGGGATTCTAGATGTCTTGTGATAGATTACATAAAATACTTGAATGATACCAAAATTCAGGAAGGTTACTGGTAAACTTCGAAACTTTCCATTAATATACCCTCCCTTTGCAACCCTATGTATAATGTATCAAGATGTTGCGTTAATGGTCCTTAAACCTTTGAAGATGTTGAGTGTGTGTTTTTCACCTAGCTAGCTTGTTAATGGCTCTTGCGAAATATCCACCTATCTCTCTTGAAGTGTTTGATGAGGAAACATGGTATGGAAACATTAACTGGGGAGGTTGTATTTTGTTCGTGCTTACCTCACACTTCAAACAAAGTTCATGGGAGTCGTAAATGGGATTGTGATGCAAATGTTTGCTTGTGTGTTGGAGTGGAGAGGGTTGGAGTGGAGAGTGACAGTGGAGCGGCAGGTGGGAGAGAGCTAGTCTAATCAGACAGAGAGAGTGGTAGTCCTATACCACTAAAGC
Organism: Oncorhynchus keta; assembly: GCF_023373465.1. Lineage (NCBI taxonomy): Eukaryota > Metazoa > Chordata > Actinopteri > Salmoniformes > Salmonidae > Oncorhynchus > Oncorhynchus keta. The sequence continues at coordinate 31,968,119 of NC_068432.1, forward strand.
ACATCAGGGATTTGGCCCAGCCCCCCGAGACCACTTTACACTATAGCATTATATCATGTCCAGATACCTCAAGACTCTATCTATCTGTGGTGGACATGATTGACTGCCTCTGCTCAGACTTCAGAGTGTTGTCATTACACATCGAGAGTCTGGTCATTATAGTCTTGAATATTTGACACGTATACCCTGTCCATTGGTGCATTAGTGAAAAAAAAATGTCTGTTTTTTTTTCTGTTTCATTTCAACCTGCAATGCTAACAGGCCATGAACCCCTCCGCTCTTCTGTTCCACAGTACTGCGTGATGACTTTAGACAGAACCCAGCGGATGTGATGGTGGCGGCGGGGGAACCTGCCGTACTGGAGTGCCAACCCCCCCGTGGGCATCCTGAGCCCACCATCTCATGGAGGAAAGACGGTACCAACATCAATGACAGGGATGAGCGCATCACGGTAAGACACAAGCTCTGTTAACCTCGGAGCACACTCTGTGTAGAGCATACACTGCACTGCGCTGGGCCTGCACGTCACACACACACACACACATACGCACGCGCACAAACACGGCCCACTGCTTGCTGGCGGAGCTCCAGGAAGATCAGTGTCTCTGTTGGCAGACGTGTGGCATAATGAAGAGAAACAAGTGCATCATCTATTTGACAAACATAATGAAATCATATTGCACTGTGGTTTGGCCAATCAATGTCTATTTGGAACAAAGGCTTTCTGGGGAAGCGTGAAAAGGAATCAGGGGAGGGTGTGTGTGTATGCAAGCATGTTTGTTTGCTTGTTTGTCTGTATAGGGGACTTGTTAGTTGGGATCCAAGGCTTATCCTCCTCCGGATTGACAGTTAGTCTGTCTCTGAGGGACTCCAATGGACAGAGCAGCTCTCCTCTACACCAACAAGAGGGAGGTGGAGGAGAGAGAGAGGGCCTTCTGAAGGAAATACAAAGGCTGTGTTGGCTTTGTACTTCCCTCTTTTCTCCTGATTTATGTCCAGGATATCATGAGGACCAACACCCATCTACCTACAGTATATAAAATAAAATACGAAGTCAAAATCAACTAAGGTCTTGTAGTGTCAAGTCAGGGAAGCCATGTTGGCCCCAGTCCCTATAGCGCATGTGGTTTTCCATGGTGTACTGGCTCAGTGTGTAAACAGAAGGCCAGCTTGGTTTCTGCCTCATAGCTATAGCTCGGCTCATTGGACTAATGGGCCTGCAGATAAGACTGTTTCCTAATGAGTCCTCAGGCCCTGTAAACAACACAGCGCTGGTGATGGAGTGTTGTGTTTGTACTCTGTTTCTAACACAACATCCACTCCCAAAGTTGTTGTTGTTTCTTAAACCACGGCGAGTTCTGGAGGTCTGTTGTGGCCAAGCTTGAAGTAATGGGGTGAAGGACGTTTGGGGGAAGGTTTTGAGTGGGTGGGCATTGGACAAGTGGCCAGTGGTGCAGAACAATGCATCAACATGCCTTTACTAGACTATGGGGATATTTTATATATGAATGCTTCCGCCCAGTGTTTGAGATCAATTGACACTCTTTACCATGGCACTTTGAGATTTATTTTAAACTGCAAAACCCTTACGCACCACTGCACTTTGTATTCCAGGGTTGGCTGGCCTTCTCTAGTCACTCGTAGGCTCAGTCACTGGTATACTTTTATTTACAAAGCCATTTTGGGTTTACTGCCTTTTTAGTTGAGCATTTTATTGTTCAGAAATGTGGTGGGTACTCTCTTCGTTCGCTTGACTTCATCCGGCTAACTGTTCTAAATGTCCCAACTGAATTTGGTAAAAGGGCTTTTATGTACTCTGCGCCATCGTCTTGGAACACCTTACAAAATACTTTTAAACTGGAAGAACTTGTCCTGATTGGTGTTTTTAAATCACTGATGAAGGATTTGCTGTTTTATACTCTTGTGAATTCAATGTTTTCTACTAGATTACTTGTAGTTTTTCATGTTGTCTGTCTGTAATTTTTTTGTAATGACTTGGTGCTGCCTATCTTGGCCAAGGCGGTCTTGAAAAAGAGATTTTAATCTCAATGAGCCTTTCCTGGTTAAATAAAGGTTAAATAAAATAAATAAAAACAGGAGTACTTCTAGATAGAGTACTATACTGTGGCATAACATCATATAACACCCTATATTGACTGTAGTGGGGTCAGGTTGGGTGGTGATGTGGCAGATGCATAAATAGAGGGGAATGCAGGAAAGGAAGGATGAGAGAGAGGGATAGGAGAGAGGAGGAGGACAGGAGTGATGTATTTGCTGGTGTTGTTGTGGATCTGACGTTGAGAGAGCGAGTAGTCCCATTCACCAATCTACCAGTTGTGAAACAGGGAAGGAACTCAGGGGGTATGCTAATTTGGTATAGAGCAGACCTAACTCACTCTATTTCATGAATAAAAACAGGAACATTTGGCTAGAAATTCAAAAGGACATTATCTCAACATAGAAAAATGTCCTCCTGTGTGCTACCAATATCCCACTACTAGAATCCCCATAGTTAATTGAAGACAGCTTCTTCGTCCTGGAGGGGGAAATCAATCATTTCCAGGCCCAGGGACATGTACTAGTCTGTGGCGACCTAAATGCAAGAACTGAACAATAACCTGACACCCTCAGAACACAGGGGGACAAATACCTACCTGGAGGTGACAGCATTCCCTCCCCCATATGCCCACCTAGGCACAACTACGACAACATAAC